>NC_065506.1:21919243-21946533 GCF_006386435.1 Epinephelus moara
CAACTTTTTATGTCGGGGCTGCAGCACACTTGGATCACTACGGATGAGCATGTTGGAGATATTTTGTGGATTCAATTTTGTGTTCTTGGACGTTAGTCTGGGGCGCCGTCTGCCATTAGGTGTGCTAGCCGCTCCCCCCGCCGATCTCCGCAAGGGATGTGAGGACTCTAAAACTTCACCAGCGCCTCCATCGGCATATGGGTGAGTAGATAATGGCTGAATTTTCATTTTTGGGTGCACTATCCCTTTAAATAAGTAAAACATGATTTGTCTGAAAATCTGTCCTAAATTTGGTTAAAAGTCTTGAACGGGTCTTTAAAAGCATTAAATGTAACTGTCTGATACCTGTAGACACCCTGATATATTGTCCACTGAAATTGATATGGAATTTCTTTAGCTAGGCCTTTTTTTTTATTTTATTTTTTTTAAAGATAACTTAAATACATTTCGGTGTCAACCCTTATTCACAGCAGTGTATTGCTGAGCCTCCGTAGCATAACTCGAAACTGGGGGTGCACCGTCTGCCATCTACTGAATCCCAAACTGTCCCTTTAAAGATGTTACTGTTTATAATAAATCTTATGATGCTGCTTGGTAAATTTAATATTCACAAATTAAATTTGCCAAGTCATCGCCCTGTTGAAAAGTGTTTTTTTTTGATAGATTTGTTTATTTAAAATGCAGTCTCTGGAACATGTGACTAATAAGAAAAGTTCATCTGCCATACATCATTATAACTAATTTGTTGATCTGTCTGCCACATAATTTAAAATGGTGTCTTTTTTAATTTTCTTAATGGTTATTTTTAGTCTGTCATTTGTCTTCTTTGACAAAATGTGAAGGGATGTACGACTTTGTACTATTTACTGTCTTAATAAAAAGGTTAATCTAACACTAGCAGCCCATTATTAGCTGTTTGATAGTCCAGCCGAAGGCTCGTGTTATCCATTACTGTTTACAAGCAGAGGTTTGTGTGCTTGATTAGCAGAGTCGAAGGTGAGCAGCTACACTGGAGCTGCGGGCGAGTGGCTGAGGGGCAGGACTAATTTGCATATTCATTGTTCTGCACATACTAAATGAGTCAAAGGTGTAGAGTTACATATGAGCAATTTAAAGGCATGATGGAATATTTATTAATGGAAAAAAACTTTTAATTATGTAATTTTGATGAACAGAGGTGAGTTTTAGGGGTTTAATCAGTGCCAGGAGTAGAGCTGCAGTTACATGACGGAGCGAGCAGCAGCCACGTTTTAAGCTGCGATTCAGTGTTTTACAGTTTAAGTTTTTTTATTGTCATATGCACAACAAATACAGAGAAGCAGTCACCGGCAATGAAAATCCTTTTTTATATTAAAAGGTATCTTTTTAGAGCAGTATCACTTTGAAATAAAGTGAGGAGACAATTAGTGTGGTGAACAGTAACAGCAAAATTCTGTTTTTGTCTTCTACAGTATATGAAAAGGCCTACGCGGAGTTCCAGAAACTCAAGTAAGACAACACTCTAAACTCTTTCTTTACTTGTGCCTCTCTGTGTGTGTTTTAGTCAGACAAACTCTGCTAATGATGAATCACTGTTTCCCTCACATTTGAACTTAGACTGCTTCATCACCACAGGTTTGACACCTGGTAGCTAAATGTGATGTATAATGATCGCCTGGGATACTTTGTGTTACTGAAAACCATATTATTCATCTGTGTTTACAGAAAAAGTAAAGCACAACAGTTTATCATAAATACATTTGGCATTTTGACTGAGTGGTTTTCATGATATTTGAATATTAAAAACATCTCCAAGAAATGAAACTAATTTATATTTTAATCTCAACATTTCAAACTGTCTGCTTACAAGATCCTGTTAGAGTAAAGCCTGCAGACATGTTCAGCCAGACAACTTGAGCTGAGCTTTTACTACACACACAGCTTCACTGACCGCAAAATGCATGTAGATCCCACACACCCTTTTCCAATAAGATAATCAATTTAAACGATCAGTAGACAGCCCACTCTTTGATGCATCTACTGTGCTGCTGTTTTACTCTTCTTTTTGCAAACACTGGAACTGCTACGTCTGTTGGGCGTTGCCAATGATTCTTGTGTGGCTGAAACTGAACTGTAACTACTGAAATGTTCTGTTGCCACTCACCTATTAGATTTTTTTTCTATACTTTTTTGTGTAAGATGGCACACGTTTGTATTTGATGTATTTGTTAACACTGCACACTTTTAAGGAAATAGAGCTATATTTCAATTTATAATGTTTTAATGAATATTTCAAAATTTTACAAAGCACAGTGATTCCAAAACCCCAGTACGGCTGTCTGGAAAAAGTCCAGAATATCACAATTTTAGCTGAAAATGAAAGTTAAAAAATAGAAGCAGTCAGGTAGCAGAGATCCTTTTGGGTCCTTTGGCTAATTGGGCCAAAGCGAAACCCCCGCACACTAAATTTTGCAAATCCGTTTAGAAAAATCAATTGAAACTCCAAACACAAAACACTGCATGCCGAGTGGAAACTGTCCAAATCCCTTTTCTAATTAACATTCAAAGAGAGACATTTAAGCACAAGATTTTACAAACACACTGAAACAAGTGACACCCTGTTGCCCTTTTGATTGAGCATCAATATGCCGAAAGGAGAGCAGAGTTCCCCCAGCCATCTGGTCCTGTGGCTGACCTCTGGTCCTCCCATGCTGCTCCGACAGCCCTCACCCAGTGATTACAAAGCAATACCATTTTTCCCATAGAAAAGATTCTGTTAAGTCCCTAGGTAAACTACAGTATTATGTGCTTTGGCTGTAAACCCAGAATACCTTGTGGCAAACCATCTGACCACTGCCACTGACCCAAAAATGGGAAATATGTGTGTACGTGTGTGTGTGTGTGTGTGTGTGTGTGTGTGTGTGTGTGTGTGTGTGTGTGTGTGTGTGTGGTCGGTGGGCAGAGCCAGGTAGTGGAAACAGACCATAACCAAACTTGGCTGTACCACATTTACAAAACAGGGTTACATCTTACACTCTTAGAGTTATTTGTTGGCTTTATATTGAAGACAAATTAATACTGAGATATATAGTTTAGGTCACAGTGTTGTTCTCAATACCGTATATGATAAGAATACTGCAGGTTTGCTGTATGAGTAGAGCAGAGACAGATCTAACTTTATTTTCTGTGTGTTTCAGGGCTGAGGCCTACGCTGACAAGAGTGAGTCCATCCTCTCATTCTGTTTATTTCTTTAATGCATTTACATTTTTTAATATTTACTTTCTACAGTCACCTGTTTAAAAATTTGCATTGTATAGACATTGGGCCCTATGCTATAGATATCATAGTGCAGCGCAACTGTCATTACTAGTTTCAGACTCTCTCAGTTGCCATTTTCACAGCGATTGCTCCATTGACTAACAAATACCTGGTCTAAAGTCAGAATGACAAAGTGCTATTTAAAGGGCACATTATTCACAAAGTAAGATGCACCTACATAAGCGCATTCATAACACGCATACACTTGCCTCATTACACACACAGAAATGTGTGGATTGGTTGCAGGTGGGTGAAATAATACATCAATGCTGAAAATATTAATTCCGTTCTCTAAAATGTGAGCAGAGCAGAGCTGCTGTCCACATTTACGCACAAGGAGCAGCTTAACTTCATGATTATTTCAGAAACTGAAAGTTTTGTTGTTTCCTCAGGTTTATGACAGCAGTTTTTACTTTTGCTGCTTAAACATCCCACTATATTTGCTACAGTGACACTGCTGTTGTTACTGCATTACTCTCAGCGGAAAACCGCTTGCTTCTCCAATATGCACAATTCACGATCAAAATGACAGTGCACCTGGCTTTTACAGGGGATGGGAGAAGACACTTTGATTGGTTGAATCATGTTATGCCCAAAACCCACCTATGATTCATTAAGGGACTTAATACAACCCCTTTGTCCCTTGAGCCTTACTTGGTGCCAAGATTTTGCGCCGTTTAACTTGAAAAAGTGGAGTTGGACACGCCCTTAATGCAGCTCTGCCATGCACTTGAGACCAGTGGTTCCCAACTGGTGGGTCACGGTCCAAAAGTGGGTCACGGGTCCATTATGAATGGACCACAAGTGACTCACAAACATGTCAAGTTTGTAAAAAACACCCTTTATTTATAAGCACAGTGAATTTCTTTTGAAGTGCCATTTCCTGCTGTAGCGTGAGTGACTAACAGAGCTACTTGACAGAGACAGCAAACTATCTTGACGACATACATGGCCAAATGCAAGCATGACACTGAATATATTAAACTGTGTGGACCTTGAACTAAAGACTAAGGGGAAATCTGGACCCCGTGGCTGGACCAGTTTGGAACCACAGCTTTAGACCATGCACTTAAATGGGGCCGACTGTCTCAAAAAAGTATAAAGCTACTGATTGTTTAATTGTCTTACAGAAAATTAGGACCCAAAGTTCATCATAAATATAAGAAGCAAAAGAAATGATTAGTTATGTTAATGATGGTTTGTTTCAGACCGTGGTAAGGTGATTGGAGGACTGCCGGATGTGGTCACCATTATGGAAAAGAAGGTGAGTGTCTAATGTGTGATTTTAGTAACTGTACATGTGTGAATGTTTGTTTAATAACAGGTGATATTTATTCCTCCTATAGACCCTGAGTTTAACATGTACAGTGTGTGGGGACCCCAAGCCTCAGGTCTCATGGTTGAAGAATGGAGCTGATGTGGAACCTGACGATCAGGTAAAAGTTTCAGCCACACTAACACACACAAAAAAAAAACTTCAAACAGGACCTTGTTCCTGTCTTTGGTTCCCACCTGCCACATGCTACTGCTGACTCCTGAAGATGTTTACTCCCTAACCAAACCCGGGTCTTCCTTTCTTTCCCATGATTAATTACCTTATTAATCAGACACAATTGCAAGAGTGTGTTTCTATTAACTCGTCTCATGATAGTATGAGGTTTCCACACTCAGTACGTGTCTACTGGATTCTGTTGTGTTACTCCCCGTGGCTTTGACTGTGTTTTAATATTTTGCACACTCTTTGGATTCATGTGGGTAGCGTCCCTAATGTGCACTATAATGTTAAAATGCAATGTACAACCATGACTACAGTAATGGTTTTAGGATCACAGTAAGTGTTCTTGACAGGCATTTTACCTTTAAAATGACATGAAACTAGCGTAAGTAATGAAAAAGTAATACATGAATAAGAGATGCAGGAAATACCGGAGAAAATGTTGAGGTGGTAATGAACAAAGTACTTTCAAAGTAGTGTATGTTTCAATTAAATTTTAATTAGTATACAAAATTGAAACTGATGAATAAGATCCCCAGTGATGCACTTTAGCTCCTCGTTGGAAACTGACTGATTGCACTGCTGGAAGTCTCTATACAGTCTCTATATCCACTGCTGAGGTGATCAGGATTAAGGGGAACTAAAGGCCTCTACCTGGTTTTGGGGGGAGACTTCAGCACCAGTTACAATCCCACACTGGAGGGATCTGCATACTTTAGGTGAGGTCAGCATTATCAGCACACTCCTGGAACGGTAATGGAACAAATCTACCTCTCACAACTCATTGACCTACTTGCCAACCAGTATACGTCTACAGCCTATCCCCAGTCAGCAGAGGCTCTTTCAACAGCATCAGCATCCTGCGGCTCTTAACGGCTTTGAAGATTTAAGTTTGAGAAACCGCGGTCCAGGTGGAATATGTGTTGAAGTTTGCCCTCTTCTTTATTCATTCCCTCACCTGCTAATAATCTGTCTAAAACAAGAGCTGACGTCCTTGGTGATGTGTTTTCCAAACCTCAGGAGTGCGCCTCCCCTACCTCGTTACCGCAGAGGATACCGAGGATATTAACAGAAAAACAAACAGAAATATATACAGACCCAGAGAATACTGCACTGAAACTCAGAGCAGGAATAGGTGTTACTGTAACAGGTTTAAATAGAGGTCTGCTGGAGCAGGACGTGAACACCAGAAATTTATCATTTTTAACATTTTGTCACAAAACACCTAACATGATGCTTTATACAGCAGCTACCTTTTGTCAGTCAAATAAAAGAATCTAGCAACCCACAGATTTGCCTACACTGGTAATAAATGAAAGCAATTATCCAAGACCATATTACATGTTAATTAGAAAAAGGCCATCAATTGCGTTTTTTTTCCTTTCATTTATTTTTTTGGAGGTCTATTTGATTTTAAGGCCAGCAGAGCTTTTAATTTCTCAAAATTAAAGGCGAGTGTTTCTCTTAATAGGAATGTAATTAGCCTGCTACAAGTGCCACTCCATGAAAATGTACTAATGCCCAGACCTTGCAAATGAGTGGGCAGGTACTGTATGTGAGAGGGAAATTAAAATAGTGTATTCACGCCAGCACCGCACACACAGTACAACACAAGTACTCTATCTCGTCTCTGGTGTCTGAAGAACATCTACACAAGTGTGCTTCTACTCTGAAGGCTTTCAGCATGAATTGTTTTGTTCTTGCGGTCTCAGGAAGCGCATATGGAATATGTTTTTGTTGACATTTGATCCAGTCATATTACGGTTGAGCCAACAGGGCACATCAGATTAGAATAGAAAATAGACTAGACTTAGGGTTACAATGGTACAAGACTTTCATGGTACGATAACTGATATCATAGTTTCATGTAATCAGTACTGTAGATAAGCAGATGTACATGGTATGATGGCCGTCAAGTTTCACACCAAGCTATACAGTTTCACGGCCCACGGCTACAACCCTAACTGGAATAGATCATTAGTCCTTGTGTCCACAAAGCCCATCTATCAGTGCTCAGCTTTGGCTAAAGGAAGGTGGTAATCAGAGCTCATGATGCTTCTCTGAGTAAAAGTAAAACATAAATCAATTTATAAAATAAAACTCAAAGTGACAGACATTTTAAATGTGAAATCATGCTAAACTCCCTGTGCTGGCTGTTTCGCTTCTTTAACCTTTGATTTCCTTTTTCAGTATGTGGTCTCCCTGGACCAGGGCAAGTTTGCCAGTCTGACGATCAAAGGTGTTACCATGGAGGATTCTGGCAGATATAGCATGATTGTCCAGAACAAATACGGAGGGGAGTCTGTGGATATAGTGGTGAGTGTCACTGCTGTGTACTGTAAATGACTGGATTTAGTCAGAGCCATGGAATTTTTCTGACCATCTGTGGCACAAATCTTGTCTTTTCATTGGGGCTAAACAGCGAGATATTTTTGTGATCACACTTGTGTTGAACTCAGAGTGCTGATATGTGAACTTGTGATTTTTGTTTGACCCTGATTTGACAGTTTTAACATGAAAATATAACGCAAAAGCCTGATCTACAATATTCTTTACTCATGACTCAAAATGATATTTTAAAATGCTGTACAATGTTTGAAACTCTACATACATACTGTAGAGTAAATGCATGTATGGGCAATGTTAATGTAATACCAACATCATGTCTTATTCTGCTGCTCCAGGTCAGTGTGTACCGTCACGGAGAGAAAATCCCAGAGGCAAAGCCAACTCTGACCCCTAAAACAATCATCCCTCCCAAGCTCCCCATTGAGATGCCTCAGCCCAAGGCCCAGCCAGCTCCTAGCCCTGCCCCCTCTGCTAGCCCCGCCCCTCCTAAGGCAGCTGGAAAAGGAGTGAAGAGTCCCACTCCTACCAGGAGGAAGTAGAAAGCATGACAATCAAAAATGAAGAAACATATTCACACACTGGTGCACATGTAAACCACACAAGCTTTCATTGGCATTCTCTGTTTGGACTAATATTAAAAGCCTTAAATGAAATGGAGCTAACACACTTGGCGTTAAATTAGAGAGTCAAGAAAACACTGAGAGCTAAAGTAATATTACTGTTAAAGCAAAAAAAAGAAAAAAAAGAGTACTACTGTGATATCAATGTATGAATACAAAACAACTGAAATGGATAAAGAATAAAAGTAGTTCATATCTGAACATGACTTAATTAGAAATGACTGATTTAATTGAAATGAACTGAAATGGAACTTGAATAAAGCTGAAATTTCATTAAAACTACTGCTGGAAAAAGAGTGAAATGTGTTTTAGATTGATCCTGGAATCAGAGCAATTAAACACATGTTTTACCAACAGCCCGTGTACAGATGAAAAAAACAAATCTAATGTATCTAAAATCTAAAATAAGACAATTTTATATATGTAGTATAATCAAACAGACATGTAATAGAATATAATATATGTCATCACCATGGAGACATGGTGCCCCTCAAAGCAACACTCACTGTCTCAAAACATGTTACAACACAAAATATGATATAAAAAACATGATACTTTAGGAACAATCGCTTTGATATGCTCATTAGTATCCTGCTGTAAAGACATTTTTCACTGATGGTGTGCCTCACACATTGTGCCTAATGAATTGAAATTGGCAGACTTTCTTAATTCCCCTGACACACTGTCACCACCACCACCACTACCTTTTGAAGATGAGGCCAAGCCAAGATGTGGCCCTGTGGAGAGAGGTGGGCCCCCTCTGCCTACAGAGAGGGGCGGCTCCGCATGTGGTCAATGGTTTGGCTCGGCATCATGGTTGTGAGATGTGTTTTATACATGAAAGATTTCGTTTACACGTTTCAGAAAATCGTTCTCATGTTATGCTCTCTGCAGGATGTAGTTACACGAAACAACAGTATTAATATCACTAACATCAAACAAAATGAATGTTCACGCCATCTAGTTTTTACCCTCCTTACAACTACTGTTGGTAACATTCATAAAAATAACTTTTGTCATATTTGCTGAAACTGTCACTATTCCAGACACCTGCAGGAGATCTGTGAAAAAAATCTTCTGCCTCCTGTTTTTGCGTCTAATGGCATTACTGCACCAGAACAAAACCAATTGGAGCTGAGGAGTCTTTAACACAGCTGTCAATCATGTCAATCACTGCTCATGAACTGACAACATCAAGCTGTCAGTGGTAATTAAATAAGAATCAAGATTCTGTTACTGCATTGCCTAATCCTCACCTCAAATGTTTTCAGAAACATGTTTTAGTGTACTGTTTAGCTGTAAAATGAGAAAACTGGGCCAGCCAGTGGGCAGTGTTTGGTGCATCGCTCTACTATTTCCAGCATGGCAGCTTGGTCACAAATGTTCTCATTTTAATAAATATAATAATACATTTAGCAATACATTTTATTTATAGCTGCCTTTTATGACACCCAAGGTCACCTTACAGGCAAGGCTCGAGAAAATAACAGCAGATTAAAAAGTCAGGATATGGATGATGAGATAATAACATAACAAAACAAGTGAAGAAAATTCTGTGTAAATGATGGATGTGTGTGGCTAGAGGGAGTCATACTGACAAGGTTATTTGAAAGAGATGAGTTTTGAGGTGGGATTTGAAAGTGGAGAGAGACTTGATGTTGATGCTCTAGACCCCATGGTGGTCACAGCTAAACAGTACACTAAAATATGTTTCTGAAAACATTTGAGGTGAGAAACAGGCAGTGCAATAACAGAATCTTGATTCACATTTGATCAGCGCTGCCTAGTTTGACAGTTTAACTGCAGTTCACGAGCAGTGATTGACATGATTGACAGCTACATTAGCAGTTCATCGGCTCTAATTGGTTGTCAGTGCTCTGTGGTAGATTCTAGCAAATGCCATTACAGGCAGGAAGAGGGACATGATTTTTTTTCACACACTATCTGTCTCATTTTGTGAATTTAGTGACAGTTTCAGCAAATATGACAAAACGTCATTGACACGAAAGTTACAAACTGTAGCTTTAAAGAATAACGCTAAGTTTCACTAAGACTGTTAACACAGGTACAGAGAGAAATAGGTCGGGCTGTACAAAGCCATCATTATACTCCCACCTCTGTCAACTGATGGCTGCAAATATACAACACCGTCCTCCTTAACATCACCATGGTGAGATATTGAACATGCCGAGGATCAGCTGGCAGTGAATCACCACTTAGTAAACCCGAGCCGTGGAGCAGGACTGTCACACCAACACTGCCACCACTGAAAACTGTCATAACCGATTTCTGCTTAATATCGACTCTGACTGTAAACACCAAGAAATATTTGGGGAAAATCTACATGTATTCTACCTTACAACTAAATATCAATTATGTACAGTCCTCCTGGTCAGCAGCCAAGAGCAGAAAGAGCCCACGCTGCTATAAGTAGTCAGGTTTAAAGTGCAGGAAGTAGTGATGGCAGAGCTGATGAAAAGATGGCTGATGAGATTTGTGGTTCATTAAAGCTGATGAGAGGAGAAGAGCAGACGGAGTGGAGAGAGGGAGGGAGGAGGGTAACTTCATTGTTTCTGTGTTTGCTGTTGCTAATAAAAGAAAGAGATTACACTTTGCTTAGCCTGTTTATTCATTCTGTCAGAGAGAAAGAGACCGAGAACAAGAGACGGATTTTGAGAGAACCCGAGTAATGGAGAGACTGAGAGAGAGAAAGTGAGACGGCGAGATTGCTGTTGTTGTGCGTTACTTTTGCTGCTGATGTGTCTGCTCTGGCGGCATGAGACGAGTCTTGTCAAGCTTGTTAACAAGTTGAGAATGAGTTGACTGATTGAAACGAAACGCAGCAAAGTAAGGGGTGCTGTTTTGTGTGTAAGTTATTTTTGCTATCGCTGCTGTTGTGCTTTTTGGACATGAAGACGAATCTCATGTCATAAATTGTGTGTGTAAGTGTGAAAGGAAGGAAGAAACAGACTGAGACAAAGCGTGTGTGAGAGATGAATGTAGATAATTCAGTGTTGCGTGGCAATAAAGGACTTTTAAAGTGCGACAGAGAAAGACAGGAAGAGGACGAGACTTGTGTGTATTAGAGAGGGCGGGGGGGGAAGAAAGGGAGACAGAGATCTGAATCATTTTGATGTTTCGCTGATCATCTGCTGTGAGATCATTTTCCTGACTTTTTAATTAATTTTCACATTTTTAATCAACATAATTACTGGGAATCCAAATGTTACCATGACAACCAACTTTTAATTTCAATAAACTTGGGGGAAAAAGGGACTCGTCTCTGTGAAATGCACAGACAGCTTGTGCACTCACAGACACACAAACAGATGCATACATGCAGACACATCAACCGCGCACGCCAGCATAAGCACACGCGCACATATACACGCATACACACACACATATAGACGGCTGCTATCTAAATGGAATAGCTAGCCAGTACTGATAGCATGAAATTGTGTTTCCAAATATAACACCGTGTCATTGGAGTGTGTGAGTGTGTGTGCGGGTGTGTGGAGAAACAAGACTATAGAATATATGATCTTCTGCAGTCCTCCACATGGGGGCACTATGGTAACATGCACACACACACTCCGACTCTGTTACTCACTTTTGGGCACATGCACACACTTGCTAACACACACACACACGGATAGACAGGCCTGTCCTAATTAAAGCAGCGCTGTTCAAACAATGAGATAAACTAGGAGCAGAGACATTTTGTGGGTGTGCACTGACACAGCCACATTTTAAAATACTGCTATGATGCACACATGTACATACACATGCAGATTTTTAATTTGCAATTTGCATTGTGGGGGTAAATGCTGACAATTACCCTGATGACGATATTGATTACCGCAGATTTTTCCCTAAAAGAGAGAGGAGGGATGTGAGGAGCAAGGAAAGGAGAGAAGAGGAGAACTAATAAAGGACAGTGAGAGAGGAGAAACAAGCAGCATGTTATTCTGCAAGCTTATTTCGCTGTTTCACTACTGTTTCACCACAGATGATCATTTCTTTATTTTACTGAGAGTAGAGGGACAGCTATAGGAGAAAAGGGAGGTAGGTGAGGGTAATGCAGAGAGGGAGGGAAAGAAAGTTCAGAGAGTGCAGAAAGGGAGCAATAAGGGAGAAGAAGAGGTTTGGGAGACAAAAGGAGGAAGGAGGGAGGGAGAGAGGGAAGAGGGAAACAAGCAGGAGAGAAGAAGAAGAAGGGAAGCAAAAAGGTGTGTTGATTAAGCCTCTGGACTATAAAATGGGAACTGATTTTGAGAGTGCATGGCATCAGATACACATTGTTGGCTTTCACCTTTTTTGTCTCAACAATCTACAATCAGGCGACAGTGAGGTGTCACACGCTTTGCTATTACCGAAATAAACCTGCTTGTTCCTGATTGATCAACCATGTTGGCACCTCCAATCTTACAGCTTTCACGCTAATCAAAAAAAAAAAGAAAAAAAAAAGAAGCCAATCACCAATGCTGGATTGTAAATATAAAGTTTGACATAATCAAGATAGCTGGGCCGTGTCTGCTCATTGATCGGAGCGCTTTGGATTGAATTTGTAAACCCCTCACGCTACCAGATAATCCTGGCTGACCATCGGTTCTGTCCAACCTCTGTTTGGGATTTCCCTTCAGATTGGTGGCAGATCTAGACTAAATCAGCCCGCTAATCCTCCGCTGTGCCCCCAGCTTTACTACTGCGACGTTTGTTCTGTGCAATACAAATGAAGTAATACAGACAATATGAAGTCAAACCGATCAAGAAAAGAGCAAAGGACGGGGGCGAAGGTGACGAGGATGAGACAGAGAAATGAGGTAAGAAGGAGAAACAATGACTACATTTATACACACAAAATATTTCGGTTTTTGCCTGTGGTCCGAAAAAGACAACATTCCTAAAAAGCTGTTTATATGGCTAATGAAAATCAATATTCCACTAATATTGCCGTTAACATGCAGCTGTGTATGTCGAACATGTCATTTATCACGTCAAAATATGGAAAAGTTGAATGGCGGGAGGTGCTTTGGCAATTTTGCTTCTTTGCATCAAAATTCTCGAAGTTTTCCAGTGGTGGCAACTTGTTGGACCATGCAAACACAGCGTCCCTCTTTCATCCGATTAACGACCTTCTTGAAAAAGTTATCCTTGCAATATTTGCGCAAAAACCTGTTGATATCAAAGTCTTTCATACTGTTAAAGTAAGTGTGTTTCTCCTTCTGACCAGAAATATGGGCTTTTATTTTAAGCATGCATCTCTACCCCAGCCTTGCAAACTGTTGACGAATTAGATGTGTATGATTCATCCACGACAACAAAAAATTGCTCCTAAAACCTGAATAATAAAAATTATGCCATTTACATGACCCTTATCAAATTCCGAATATTGCCCTATTCGGAATAATAGTGGAACAGTAAGGTGTATGTAATCGTAGTCAATGTGAACATAAGCAAAGATTTAAGAGAAGAGAGAGATCAAAATTTAGTTGCAGCTTCATTGCTGAGTCATTGGCTTACTGGGCTACTAAAATAGCGTCATAAATTGAGAGCAGATTAGATCCATGCGGTGATTACTAATCCAGTCTCTGGACAACTTTTCTTTGGTCATGATATTTGTGAGAACCCTCTTGTGTTAGTTCGATCCCCGAAACATGCTCCAAACACATTCTGTAAACTTGAAGGCTGCATTTGCTTCAAGTGGAAAATGACTCACCTTAACAATGAGGCACACTTAATGTTCACATCTGGTATATTTCTAGTGATATTAAATGATGCACTGCAGAGAAACATGCCTCTCCCTCTGCAGGGAAGTCAGGTAGCTCATCTACACAGCAGCTCCCCTGGAGCTCATAGTGACTCAGTGTCTGGCTGTTGGAGGCTTCAGCAGGGTGGATGCTTGTCAACATGGGGACTTAAACCCTGGATCTCTGGTCCAAGGACAGTGCACCTACTTGCCATTCTACTCTGCAGCCCTAATGCCACTCTGCTGGGATACTGTGGGCTCTCACATGCATTAAATCCAGAGGCATTGTTTGTGTCAACACCATGCAATCATTTTCTAGAGTGAACACGTAGGATGTGCTCTGCTCTCAGTAGAGCCATGTTGGAAGGGGTCGTACAATGGCTCATTGTTTAATAAAAACCCCAAAGCACATGCGAGCTCTCGTCTTCACATCACATTACAGACATGAAAGTTAGTATGATTGGCGCTCTAAATTGCTCACATTTATGAATGTGACTCATCATCTGTCTGAGCCTGTGTCGCCCTGCCCTCAATGGAAATGGGGGTAGAGAGAGTGGGCAGAGAAAATGACGAGCGAAACTTAGAAAGGGTAGTTTGAATGGACTCGATGAGAATGGGAGACAATGTGAATGATGTGTGATTTTTAACTTCAGTTGCTTATTCCAGGAATGCCGATTTAAAAAAAAGAAAGAAAGAAAGATGGAAGACTCATCTGACAGCACTGCTCTTCTCCCCCCACAGCTGAATTACTAACAAAAATGAAGTCTCCTCAGTCTGTCTGTCTCCCTGCCTCTATCTCCCTCTAACTCGTATCTCTCTACTTTCTATTCATTTCTACCCCCCTTTCTTCCTCTATTTCTTCTCTTTCTCAGTCTCTCCTCCCTCTCTCTTTTTTTCCACTCCTTCTCCAATCACTGTGAAATTGCAAGGAGGCTGGTTGGGGACTTTTCTGACAGAGAAATTTGGCTCCGATCAGAATCACTAGCGAGCATTCCTGCATTCCTTTCCCAATTTAAATGATTTTGCAGCTTCACAGGCACACCCACCCAGACAGCCAGACACACTCACATTGACACTTTGCAAGTCTCCTGCCCTCTTTATCTTTCGCACATGCTCACGCTTTCATTTCTCTCTCTCTGTCACACACATACAAACACAGACATAGAAAACACAATTCAGATGTAAAAGAAGTGGTACTGGCAAAGAGCCAACAAGCAGGAGCCCATACAGTTGCTTCACTGACTTTAGGTGGCTGAGAAAACAGATGAGAGAAGAAAGAAGAGAGGCTGCAGCTGGAAGATGAGACAGCAATACTGAAGGCAGATAGATGGAGCGACAGTTTGGCAGAGTGTATCATTAAAACAAGAATAACATGTTTATCCTGGTGCATATCTGTTTTGCAGAATACACTATTATGAGCAGACTCACAATAATGTGCCTTATTTCCTCCCAAACCACATGCAGATGAATTTTGAGCTCCTTGGAAACGGTGCAGTCCCTGATGCGTGTCAACATGTCGAAATCACACAGACAAAAGAAGCTGTCGAGTCTGCTGGCAATTTTCATTTTTTATTTGATGTGTAGAGGCCAGCTGTCTCACTCAGATTATTATGTGAAGGCAGCGCACCAGGTTTGCCTCACCTGTCGGCTCCACGCATCAGATGTTCTTCTTGACTTTTTGCGCTGAACTGCCGACACACGGCGAACAGGTGTCTGCACCTCCTCAGGCTAAGAGGGCAGGTTCAGAGAAGGAAGCTACATTGTAATCAGCCACTTCAAATTCAACTTCTCACCCTGGCTCAGAAGTCATCAAGCCATCAGCTGCAAGCAGCACAGCCAAGAGCCGAGAGCATTCATCCATTTATTGATGTTAATACAATATATGATTTTCAGACACTCTGACGTGTATTTATAGCCTTTAGTGGGGGAATGTAACAAGGTACTGTAAATAATCACTATACTACAGTACTCAAGTACAATGTTGAGTACTATAAGCTACTTTATACTTATACTCTGCCATATTTCAGAGGGAAATGTTGCACTTCTGCTCCACTACATTTATCTGAAAGTTGCAGTTACTAGTTAATTTGAAAACCATTATCTGGCTTTACTAACCATACCATTGGCTGTCTTTATGACCGGTATCATGCAGCTGGTTATCAACTAGCTCATTCAACTCTGGTTGTTCCTATCCAGCCTTGAGCATGTACATGTGAAAGAGGTAGGGGTGGAAATCACCAGAGACTCTATGATACGATATCATCACGATACTTAAGTCATGATACAATATTTTTGTGATGTTAAACATAGGGCTGCACAATTAATCGTAATAAAATCGTGATCTCGATTCATATGCATATGCGATCTAATGTTTCAATGACGGTGATTCTGCCGGCTCCGCCCGTGCCGGGAGTCGGGACATCATCTGCATGAAAACAAGCGCTCCCAACGACGCAGCGTTATACCACGTGATGCAGAGCGACAGCTGGCCGGCAGATTGGAAAGCAGCGAGACAGGGGGGAAACACACTGTTCACTGTAGCCTCAGTTTGTGCCTCATACAGATCTGCTGGTAAAGTTAACTTAGCGTTAGCAAGCGTGATAAAAGACGGCACAGAGGCGACGTTGTGCAAATAAATCAAAGATTTATTAATTTTCTGTAGCAGTAAACACATGGGCCGATAACAAATGTGTTAACTATGCTAAAGCTTTACAAGCTATTCAGGGCTGCCAACGATAACATTAACATGACAAACAGCAAGGCTACGGCTAACAAGTTAACGTACTGACACTCCTCAGACAGACAGACACACACATACCGGACAGCCTCTCAGTCCTTAGCCGCTAACGTTAGCTCATGAACAACACAGGTACCACACAGAAACTTCTACAGAGGGTCATAATGTGCTTCTAGTGACTGTCAAATCACCAGTGAAAGTTGTTTACACTGACTGCTCTCATGGGACAAAGATCCTCTGAGAAGAAAGATGGATCACTCTGCTCTGCCGGCAGGAACAAACTGGGAGGCAAAGATCCTCTCTGAGGAAGAGGGTTCACTTTGCTGCAGGGTTCACCAAAACGTGTTTGTGTTTTTTTCTTTTAATAAATTGAAAACACACATTAAAGAACATACAAGATCCTGTAGAGAATTAATACATATAATACAATACAATAAATATTGTCAAATTAAATGAAGGAAGAGGATTTTTTTAGTTCTAAAATACACTTTCAGTGCAACTTAGACACATCATCAGTGTTGTATCCTGGGTTCACTGGGTGTTTCGGGTCTCACAACAGACACCCTCGCCCAGGCGACCCAGCCGGGGTGATCAGTCCCGGCTTGTGTCTAAGTAGCTTTAGTTGTCCACGGATCTCCCCGCTTGATCTACAGCCATCTGGACGCCTTTTCTGCCGCGTCAGTGATGTTTTTGATGGCTCTTCTGTTGTGCTGTCCCTTCACTCCCAAAATCCTGAGTGCTCTGATGAGAGACTGGCCTCCAAATCCTCTGCACCCGACCTCGATGGGGTTGCATCGGGTCCTCCATCCTCTGCTTCGGCATTCGCCTGCCAGCTCCTCATACTTGGCCCTCTTCCTCTCAAAGGCCTCCTCCATCCGGTCTTCCCAGGGAACAGTCAACTCCAGCAGGACCACTTGTCTAGTTGTTTCTGACACCAGGACCATGTCTGGCCTGAGTGTGGTCACTGTGATGTTCTCCGGGAATTTGAGCTGTCTCCCTAGGTCGACTTTCAACTGCCAGTCTCGAGCTGTTGCCAGCAGCCCCCCTGCTTGACTCCGGCACTGCTGTGGCTTCTCCCCAGCCCTAACAAAGGCGATGGACTGCCTTGTTGGTTGTTGGTGTTTACTGGTGGAGATCCCTGTGCTGATGACCTCTGCGATGACCCGCAACACTTGGTCATGACGCCAGCGGTAGCGCCCGTCCCCCAGCGCCCTTGGGCAGCAGCTCAGGATGTGCTCCAGCGATCTAGCACTCTGGCAGAGAGGGCACAGTGGATTCTCAGCCAGGCCCCAGCGGAAGAGGTTGGACGGGCTTGGGAGGACATCGTACACCGACTGGATGAGGAACTTGATCCGGTGTGGCTCAGATCGCCATAGCTCTGTCCACGATATCTTCCGGTCAGCTGCCTCCTCCCATCGGGTCCACGCCCCCTGCTGCCGCATCCCTACTGTCCTAGTGCAGCGGGCTTCCTCCACCCCTGCTCGGACCTCCTCCTGGATCAGCTGACGCCTTTCCTTTCCCTGGGCCTTGATGAGGTGAGGTCTTGGGTTGCTCCCGAGACCTGACCGTCCGGACGCCACTGTTCCCACCAGCTCACTGTGTTGCAAGCGGAACTCAGCCTGGTTGACTGCCTCATGAGCCTTCCACTTCCTGCCGGTTCTTACTTCTATGCCAGCCGAGGAGACTTTGACGTCACTGGAGTCCCTATACAGCAGCACCTCTCTTGCTCGGGTGACCATAAACTCCTCTGTCAGACTACTGAAGGGCAGTTTCAGCTTGTTGTTCCTCCCGTACAAGGCGATGCTGCTGAGGCTTCGTGGTAAGCCCAACCACTTCCGCAGGAAACAGCTGACCTTCCTCTCGAAGCACTCCACGGTGGTCAGTGGCACATCATAGACCAGCAGTGGCCAGAGAAGTTGTGGCAGAATGCCATGTTGGTAGATCCAGGCTTTAAACTTGCCTGGTAATCCTGACTTATCCACTGCTGTCAGCCAGGTTCCCAACTCCTCTGATGTTGCTTGGAGTGCTGCGGTGTCCTTCAAGGTGCAGTCATAGATCTTGCCCAGGCTCTTAACTGGCTTCTCTCCCACAGATGGAATCTGGGTGCCTCCTAGTGAGAAGCGAAACTGGTCTGTGACCTTCCCCTTCTTCACCACCAGGGACCTGGACTTGGCTGGCTTGAAGTTCATCCGGGCCCAGCTAATGAGACACTCAAGGCCTTGAAGGATCCATCTACAGCCCGGGACTGATGTTGTAGTCACTGTCAGATCATCCATAAATGCTCTGATGGGGGGCTGCCGCATACCTGAGTTGGTGAGTGGGCCTCTGCACTCCACCTCTGCTGACTTCACCAGCATATTCATGGCCAAGGCAAACAATATCACTGAAATGGTGCATTCAGTGATAATGCCCTTCTCAAGCCGATGGAATGCGGATGTTTCTGCTCCGGAAGTGACTCTCAAACTGAAGCAGCTGTAATAGTCCAGTATGAGGTCCTTGATCTTACCAGGAACGTGGTGTCGGTCAAGCGAGGTTTCCACCAGCTTGTGTGGGATAGACCCGTAGGCATTGGCAAGGTCGAGCCAAAGGACTGCCAGGTCTCCTTTGCCTTCCCGTGCCTCCCGGATCAGCTGGGTGACGACTCCTGTATGCTCGATGCAACCTGGAACCTTTGGGATTCCCCCCTTCTGCACAGAGGTATCGATATAACTGTTCCTCAGGAGGAACTCCGTCATGCGCCGGGCAACGATACAAAGGCAAATAAAATATTGGGGATTTATGTAAAAATATACATAGAGACGTATAAATAATTATATAATTAAAGATATGTAGGCTATGTTAGGTGAATACTCCTGTCAAATGCATGGTGTTGAAATGTTTAATTTTGATCTTCCTTAGTCCATTTAGACTTTATTTTATCATAACAATAACAATGAATATTACGAATTGTTCACATTTTAATTTAATTTTAATAACATTTATCACACAGCATTTTGTGGAAAAGTCAAATGTTCAGTTTACAGTTTTAATAAACTTAGTACTGTTTTTCAACACATATATTGTTTTGTCTTCATTCAATGTAATTAGCACATATTGTTATTGCGCCACTGGTTTTGGCCTTGGTGCCCCACATTTTGGCCGTGATGCCCCAATAAATTTGTATTTATCAGAGGCCAAAGTGGCCTTGCCCTAAAAATGTCTTAATTCCAGGCCTGGAATACCTACCTCAGAAAAATATTGTTCAGCATTGATATTATTGTTAAAATTGTTCAAAAGCTGTAAGAGAAGACAAGAGACTAAAGGTTATTGTTTTTACGGTCAGTGTCAGGCTGTCAGCTGTTGCATTTAAGCTAAAAACAGGAGTGTTCCCTCTCTGCTGAACAGAGTTTATGTGCATTGTGTCTCTTGTATCAGGCACAATCATAGGTTTTGTTATTTAATGATATTTTTTTATTATTTATTTATAATTTTTGTTACTTTTCCTTTTGTATCAGGAAATAAGCACAATAAATCTTTATGTTGAAAAAAATCGTGAGAGAATCATGATCTCAATTATAAGCCAAAAAATCGTGATTCTAATTTTTTCCAGAATCGTGCAGCCCTAGTTAAACATGTTGAGATATGCAGAGTATTGCGATAAAATATAGTTCGATTTATTACTTTTTTCCCCAACTATAAATTATGTCCCTGAAGGAAAACTTTGCCAACATCTGTAATATCTGTAAGATAAAATTGTCAGTCTGTTCATCTCACTTCAGTCATTTTATTTGCAGCACAATGTATCTACTGGACTGAAAAAACAATTGATTTTATTGTACAAGTAGGCTACCTAAAGTTTAATTTGTATATGTAATATTAATAATTTAAGTAATAAAAACAATCAGTACTTGGCACTGTGTGATGATACAATATTGCCACACAAAAATATTGGATACTTTGCTGTATTGATTTTTACCCCACCCTTAGAAAGAGGGAGGGTTGTTTAATGGGCTCTCTGTGAAATTCAGAGCATATGAGTCGTCTAAACATGGTTGTCAACACAGGAGGTGGCTGAGCTGGCAGCTAATGGTGCTAACACCATAAAACAGCCCTATACAACAGTGCTGACAGAGCTTATAGGGGAACTGAAGGGTTAGCGCTACGCTTCTGCGATGATGCCATCCCAATATCAGTGGAAACTGCCACATGAGTGCAGTGTAAAGTGGCAGCGATAAGCCAATTGGACATAAACATGCACTAACATGCATGTACGGTCGGACTGGCTAACCACAACATACCATGGATAAACTCAGATTACAACACAAACAGAGGGAGCGTGGCCTCATTCTTTCCTCAGGACACCATTACTCCACTATATCTTTACCAAATTGAGCATAGCGTTAGATCAGGCAGGACATGATGTCACGCTTAGCTCACATCCAAGCTACATCAGCTGATCTCAAACAGCCAATCAACTGATGGAGCAGCTGATTGATGGAGGGGAGTCACCTGATAGATCACATGATTCCTTTCAATGCAATCAATTGGTGAACGTCATTCAGGACGCCCTATTTAAACTGCTCTGGCCTGCCTACTGTTGCTGCTTCATCTGCAAGCCGCTTTGCAACCCACCTCCACCCCAGCTCCTCCTTTTCATGCCATGTCCGACTTATTGATGTAATTTCTAATTGTCATTGATGCTGAATCTGTTCTGTTCCCAGGGGGTCTTTGCTGCTGCTCTCCCTGCCTTAAGCTTTCCCTGTAGACATATGGAAGGGCAGGGAGGTGTGGCCTCTCTGCCTCAGACTTTCCTTGTAAACATGTGGAAGGGCAGAGGTGTGCCCTCTCCGCCGCAGGCTTTCCATGTAGGCACGTGGAAGAGGCTTTACCTCTTCCACGTGCCTACATACCACCAAATATAATACTGCAAATGGAAATAAGGTTCTCCTTGACTGAAGTGTTCTTGACTGAAATAGTAGTTTGCTGCTATATTAAAAGGTGCTGACACACCAAACCAACATCAAAGAACTAGCAGCAACGAAAGCCAACTGTTGCGTCGTCTATGTCGCCTCACGTTGCCCTGTGTCAGTTGCATTTGAACACACTACAAAGACTACATCTGACAGCCAAGTAGCACGTACGTTCTGCGTCTGCGTGAGACATCCTGTCAGCCGAGGGGTTTCCTATCTGTGCAACTGAGCACCTCCGCGGACTATTACATCCAGACAGACCGGGTGTTTCCTCCGCAGGCTCCACTTCACTCAGCTACCTGACAAACCCGCTGCTTCTTCCCACTTTAACCTGAATAACAAACCGGGGCTCGGTGCTCCGGTTGGATACAAACAGAGAGCAGGGGCTAGCTGGGAAGCTAGCGGAGGATAACTGGCTGTGCTTCCTTCCAGTCATGCTGCGGCTAACGCTCCGGTTTGTTATTCAGGTTAAAGTGGGAAGAAGCAGCAGGGGCTGTCGGGCAGCTGAGAGAAGTGGAGCCTGAGGAGGAAGCACTGGTTAGCCCCGGTTTCACTACAGGCAGATTCACTCGCTACAGGGGCGAGGAAATTAATCCTAAACAGCCAATCAGAGAGATCTCTCTCACCTACAAGCGGAGCTTCAAATATTGAACATCCTATCACTCATTTAGACAAAAGTAGATCGGAAAATAGGGCCCAGGTTGAAAAAAACATTAGTTCCCCTTTAAGGAACAACAAAAACTCATATTCATCTGACTGAAATTTAAACAATAGTTTATAATCTTAAAACAGAATAAGAAGTAGATTATATATAAAGTATTTATTGCTTTTTAGTTGAATGATGAAGAAACTACTCTGAACACTTAAAAGTAATGCCAGACTGTTTCTACTACTGAAGTAAAGAATGGAAATGTAGTTAATGACTGATGGGGTCTATCTGATCTCAATGTTATGTATTGTGTTGTAATTAGCAGCGCGTGGTTTATTCTTCTAATAAATTGTAATCTTTTGTTTTTATTTCCAGTTATCATCACACAGGTGTCTCATGTTATTCTGAGCTGCTGTGGTGCAATCAGAGTTTAAAAATCAACCACAGAGTATGCCATCACTCCAGGGATAAAAAAAAACAACAACTTTGCACTATAATAAGAGAATTTTATTTTTATCTGTGCTTTTCCACCTGTCACTCAGGACTTTTTGTCCATGTTGGTTTCCCCTCCCACACCCACCTCCGCAAAGAAAACTTTTTAAATATCAGCTTCAAAGCAGTGTGACTTTGACCTGACCAATTACACCTACTTCTGAATTTGTCACACGGTCAAATGGAGGCACTGGCATTTTTATTTTCTTCCTTATCTTTCCAGGTGGTGGTGTCTCTTTTGCTCCTGCTGTTGGTGTCTCACTTACTGAAACCTGTAGCACACTAATACTGCCAGTTGATAAAACGTTGCAGACTCTGCTTGTGGCACTCTGTTTGACAGAGAGCCAAAAGGGCATGTGAGCCTCTACTAGTTGATAGCTTTAACACAAAGAATACATTTAGCATGTCCTGGTGTGTCAACCTCCTTAAAACAATCTGACAATGGAAATGTGTGTGCTGCACCCTTAATGTCCATAGCTGCCTCAAGCTCAAGCCAGCTCCATTTGCTTCTTACACCTGTCTCAATCTGTTTTACCAGCAGTCCCTCGCTCTCCATTAATTTATATCCACTAATAATCTGAGACCAGATAATGAACATTCAATTCAAATACCATACTAAAAAGAAAAGTAAATTATCACAAACATTGCTGCTCATCTTGCATTTACTCACACAATTTTGTCATTATGACATGCAGAACGTCTTATGGGTGTGCAGGTTGTGGTTTTACAGCTGGTTGGTCAATTGAAAGACAGTGCTCAGATATGATGTTTATATGTTGGTTATACAAAAGAAAAACTATCACAAGGTCATTTCAAAAAAGCTTTTGTCGTTTTCAGTTAGCTCGGCTTTTTTTCCCCTTCCCAAGCAACATAATTAAGCTACTGTCTGTAACCAGCATTCTGTTTAAGCACATCCTAAGTAATGTGGGTCCATTTGGGCTAAATGTCTACACCGCTGTCTCATGAATGAGTTGTGTTGTGTTTCAAAACAAATCCAAAAGCAAATCATTTAATTACATTGTGGTTATGACAGTATGAGCCTTGCTAATATTATCTTCGCAAAGAAAATGGAACCATCAGTGGATAACGTGAAGTTAGTTGGCAGTTAAGCTGAGGAGCTTAACTTACGTTGTAATCGCTGGCACATTGGTGACGGTAATCAGACACAGAGTCGGGGCGTCGGTAGCTTAGTGGATAGTGCCGGCGCCCCATGTATAGAGGCGATGCCTCGCTGCAGCGGTCGCGAGTTCGACTCTGGCTTGCAACCTTTTGCTGCATGTCCTCCCCCCACTCTCTTTTTCTCCCCCCTTCACAATCTTCACTCTGTCTTGTCCATTAAAGGCAAAAAAGCCCCAAAAAATAATCTTAAAAAAAAAATCAAACACAGAGTCACTGCAGGTGGGGCGTAGATAAATATGGCAACAATATGGAGTGAAGCAAGGTTGACTGAATATGATTAAAATAAACAAGAGTTTGCTGGTGCCATCATGCTGCACATTATTTTGCCGAAATTCAACACAGATCCTTTTTTATTAGTAAAATTGTAGGGTGGGAGGTCGGGGCGTGGGTAGGGCATGAACTTTTGTCGGCCTCTGACGGAAATAAAGTTTTACAATCCCTGTGTTAAACAAGTAGTCCAAGAGCACAACATCAGCAATGTTATACAAGTGGAATCTGGAATAACAAGTACACTAGCTAACATTAGACTTCATAAAAATGGTATCAGCACCTATGTTACATCCAAACAACTCGACTTTAACAGTCACAAGCTTGACGTGTCATCATACAAGCCAATTAGGTTACCATAACGCTACTGTGAGAGATTCTAAATTAAGGAATGCGGGCATTCAAAAACTGCCCCAGAAGGTCTGCTTGTCGTTTTATTACACCTGCACACCGGTGATAGCCGTGACTGGAAGCATTATGTTTTCGGATTGTCTATCCATCCATACATCCGTACATCTGTCTCATTCCCGTGAACATGATATCTCAAGAACACCTTGAGGGAAATTCTTTAAATTTGACACAAACGTCCACTTAGACTGAAAAATAAACTGATTAGAATTTTGTGGTCAAAGGTCATAAGTCATGAGTCAGTGTGACCTCACAAAATATGTTTTTGGCCATAACTCAAAAATTAATGTGCTAATTATGATAAAACTTCACACAAATGTTTAATAGGATAAAATAATGAACTGATGACATTTTATATCCAAAAGGTCAACTTCACTGTGACATCATAATGTTCTCCATAAAACACTTTTCTGGCCATTACACAGTGGCATATCTCAGGAAGAGAAAGGGAAATATTTGGTCAGATACTGAATTGGTGACACTCATCTTGGGTTGTCCACCTTGAAACTGTGCTGATTGTACAGATCCTCTGTGCTATTGGGGGGACAGTGGGTGTGAAGCATCCATGTTTTCACTGACATGGATGTAAAACTGTAAGAGAAACATGACTGGTGCACAGAGGCATACAACCGCCGGGTGGCAATTCTCGTTCCTTATGACACTGTCCATGCAGATTCAGCTCGGATCTTCAAGAATCACACCAGTGACCTGTTTTGATTCAACACAGCAATTTTCGCCAAAAGATGACAAGTTTTCATACCTGTTATTCTTAAACATAGTTACGCTAATTGAAAAAATGACAAACTGTACTTAATGTTTAGGAAATCATCGCCATTGTGGGATTATATAAGAGTAATTAACAATATGACAAATCTCACTGCTTTCACTACTTTTATTACTTTTTTGTAACTATTTTTTGTTGGCTGATCTGACCTGCAGCTGTATAAACATACAGCAAGCTTAATGAACGGTAGCTTACTTGTTTAGCAGGTGCAGTATGTGAGGTTAAAAGTCTGACAGGTCAATCCAGGCTTTCGTAACATTTAAGTCCAGCAGAGAGCTATTACTGCTGCATGAAAGTGTGTTTTAATATGCATGCATGGACATGAGAGTACAGTGGTTGTGGTTGTGACCTTACAATTAGAAGAGAGGACTTTTGCCCACAAGGTCCTGAGGATCAAATTCCCCAGTAGCAGTCTAATGAGAGAGACTCAAATCTGTGACACACCTGCTGTCACTGTATTCATTATTTGTCTGCCTGCATGTATGTCATTGCTGCTACATGCAGGTGTATTCTGTGTGCTGTGATTCATGGTGGAGCTGCAGGTTGAGGTGCACTTCATTTATTACATTTATTAACAAGGCTTTTTTTTCCCCAGGCTGCTTCATTCTCTTTCAGTTCCTCTCTTTAATCTGACATCTTTCTCAATCCATCCAATAAAAAAACAAAAAATGACTTAAAAGTTACAACATTTAAGATAAAAGCCCCCGGGTTGTCTCCCCTCTCTGATCTACTCTTTATTTCTCACAATATTAAATGAAAATTATCTACTTTGAACTTTTTAAACCACAGATTTTCCTTTTAGCTTCACTCAAGGTTACCTGTGCAGGAGCAGGTCAGAAGGTAGCAGTAAATGCCTCACCTTTGCTCTGGTCCGCTGTATTAGCTCAAACTTTAATAATCGCTGCAGAGGCTTTATAGAGTAACAATTTTCTCACCTTTTGAACTGTTGCTTCCCATTCCAGATTTAATCTTAATCTTTTATTGCCCCTGTGATCCACGTGGTTTCTCCTTGATCTCTTTGACACTTTTTGAAATTGATGTTAACTTTAGAATTGCACACTTTTCTGAATAGGAGTGGGCAATATGGATAAAAGTAGTATGTCTGTTAACTGAAAAATCAGTTAACAGACCATTTATGGATTAAATGACCTGATGGGAATGCCTGTTTATGGCTAATCCAGTGAATTAGGTTGCTTGATGAATGAAGAAACCTCACCATGCCAATGAAGAAATAAAGATCAAACAGCAATTCATTACTGCCATTAAACAGTTTTGATCAGTGCCCTGAAATAGTACTCACAACAGCATAGCAACCAAAGATATTAGCTGAGTGATATCGTCTCACAGTGTCTATTTATATTTCAGAATTACAAGTCACAAAATGCAGCATAACCAGTTTGGGGCAAATTTGCATTACTAGAAAGTACTACAAATACTACTTATCACTGTAACGCATTACTAGTAACATAACCAGGTAATGGGGGGAACCCGGGGTGGGGGAGCCTGCAGGTGTGAATGTGAGTGTAAATGGTTGTCTGTCTTTATGTGTCAGCCCTGTGATAGTCTGGCGACCTGTCCAGGGTGTACCCTGCCTCTCGCCCAATGTCAGCTGGGATAGGCTCCAGCCCACCCCCCTCTTTTGATGGTCATTTACAGTCCATAACAATAACTATGTCGGGTAACAAACTGTGTTGGACTCGGGTCGAGTTCGGTCAGGAAAATGCGTCTGGAGCCACGCTCTAGTGTGCTCACCCGTGTGCGCGCGCACGTGTCTGTGTGTGTACGTACGTGTCTGTGTGCATGATACAGAGAGCAGAGGAGATTGTAAACACGCGACTGTGTAGAGACAAAAATGACATGCTGTTGTGTAAATAAGATAAATAACATAAGGCTATTTAGTGTGTATATTAAAAGGACAGGTATAGACCTGTTCTATAGGAAAGGTAACCTTAAATGACTTCTGTTGTGATCTGGCGTTATATAGAAAATAAACACAAATAAAATTAACTTTATCTTCAAGGGGGGACGGGGGTGCCATTGGGGTGGCGGGGCGCCCCCCTAATATAATGGGGGAAACACTGTTTTCCCCAAAAACAAATAACTCATAACGACCTTACTTTTGTTGTCACCCACCTAGGGATGGGTACCGAGTTCGGTACTTTTATTGGTACCGACCGAATTCGGCCGGTAATCCCGAGTATCGATTCACGTAAAATCAAACGGTATCACATTTCGGTACCTGAACGCATCCTTGGGACTTTGAGAGTGGAGGAGTGACGTTTTCGCTGCCTATCGTGAATGCAGCATTGTA
>NC_065506.1:21948759-21965711 GCF_006386435.1 Epinephelus moara
CCAATAGGAAATGTAGAATACTCAAAAGTACTTTAAAAGTGCTTGAGTTACTTTTCTCAGGGAGTAATGTTGGAAGTACTTTTAAAGTAATTGAGTTACTTTACTCAGGGAGTAATGCAGTAAAGTAACTGGTTACTTTTTTAAAAAGTAACGCAGTAACGTACTTACCTTTAAAGTAACCCTTACCCAGCACTGCATGTGACACATTAAAATGCCATACATTGAATGAGTGTGACCATTGTTTAAGCTGTCATCCACTAAAGGAATTGATCACAAGATGAGATGAGTCAGGATGCTGGGGGCCACATTTTAAACAGTTTCCTGAGGAAAACTGTGCAGATGGGTGACAAACGACAACATAATGTGTCATAGTATGGAGTTTGGCCACCAGAGGCCATCAGAACAGTGTCACTGTTTTGTCGTATATGGGTTTTATGTCTCTGGAACTTTACTGGAGTGATGAACACTGTTCATGCATCAGCTAGTCTCTCATTTGATGTTTTGTTGATGGTGGTATCCCAAAATCTCCCATAGGTGTGTAATTGGGAATTAAACACCTAGAGGATTAGTGTGAAGGCCATAACATGTCATTCACACCTTTTTCATCCCCATCAAACCACTCAGTGTCCCCTCCTTTTATATTTCTCCACTCATCTATTCAGGCTTTTACTTTATTATTGACGCCGGTTTAGTCTGCACACTATACAGTGGCAATATGGAACATGACAAATAAAAGCAGTTGGGGAAGAGGGGATGGAAAGAAAGACCAGACACAGCAAGAGAGAGGTGATTGATTGATGGGAATAAAGGGACACTCAACAGAATTTAAGGTAAATTTAAGCATCAAAGACCAAGAAATGTTATGAGTCAACTTGTTTAGCGAAGATATGATGGAGGAGTGTGTATATATATTTGTGTGTTTGGTAGCAAGATGCTGTTGCTCCTGGCAGCAGGCCCGTACACTTCCCATGTCACGGCCAATCATTGTCAAGAAGACCGCACACACGCACGCACACACGCACGCACGCACGCACACGCACACACACACACACACACACACACACACACTTTTTTGCTCTTTCTACACACACACACACACACACACTTTTTTGCTCTTTCTAGTAATATGAGGGTCAGCTATGCAGTCACCCGTACCTGTTATTCTCTTTGCTTTCATATACACACAGAGTGGAAGACAACAACAAGCTGCAATAAAATTGTACACAGCAAGTCCTTGACTGTGTTCGGACATTTCAACCTCAGGACTAAGCTACATGCTCAGTGGTCCTGAGCATAATTGAAACATGTTTGTGGGCGTGTAGTGAATGTGTATGTGCATGCACTTCACTTGTGTGCTCCAGCCCAGAGAAAATAAAAAAAGGAGCTGCAGTGATGTTTTCAAGCTGGAGTATCGGGCTCTAAATGTTGCATTGTGTGCTCAGAAATGAGACACAAATGTGTTATCATCGCGCACACACGCACAGCTGTTGTGCAACAGCACAGATACTTGGAAGCAGGGATAGTGCTCATATTTAAATGCAAAATCCATATATTTAAAAGGACTGCAGTGGTTGCATTTTGGCAGCTGCAAACAGTAAAGGTCTGGGCAATAATTCAATAAAATTATCTTTTGTCCATTTTTATATCATGATTCCATAAACATATCAAGTCCCCATATTTCTAAACAAATTTATTATTCCTTGCATGCCACAGCTAAAACCAAAAAAATGCTAATAGTTATTTAAGTTTTTGTTTAACACATCTAGAGTTTGAGTAACAGCACACTCAGTGGCCACTTTTGTAAGTACACCTGTAGTTTCAAATGCGTAAATTCAGCTTTTACAAAGACAATAATGATTTTTGATTGACACTGTCAGAGAGGTCTTAAAGGTCCAGTGTGTAGGATTTAAGGGATATATTGGCAGAGATAGAATATAAAATAGGATGTTTCCTTTAGTGCATAATCACCTGAAAATAAGAATAACTGTATATTATATTCATGTAAGCCACCATAGTTAGCAGCCCCTCCCCTAAAAGAGTATCAGAAAACACTGATTTTTTTTTTTTGCCTTTAATGAACAGGACAGAGTGAAATGGGGTGAGAGAGGGGGGGGGGGGCGGTGACATGCAGCAAATGGTTGCAAGCCAGCCAGAGTTGAACCTGTGACCGCCGCAGCGAGGCATTGCCTGTGTACATGGGGCGCCGGCACTATCCACTACGCTACCGATGACCTGGAAAACACTGATTTTTAAACATGAAACCGCTTTATTCAGTATTTTTTAGGGGTGTCCCCGACTAAGAATGTTCATAGTCGAATCTGATTTGACAGATTTTTCCTTTAGCCGACTAATCGTCGAATCATGTTGTTTTCCCCCTCATTGATTAATGAGCTCATTTGCATCAGTTTCCGCTCCAGAGAAAAGAGATAAAACACCCAAATAAACAAATTTAATTCTTCAGTTGGCATAATAAGATAATAATAATAAAAGTAAAAGAGTTATCATTTTATCTTTATTCCTTTCACTTCATCAAGGTATGATGCTCTAGATGAGCGCAGACGCGCTGCCCAGCCGGGGACAGCCCTCCATTCCGAAACACCACCGTTCCGAAACTGATTTTCAAGTCCATATCGAGTTTCCTGCATCAAACATTGCTGCCCACTCTCCGGCCGCACTCGCACAATTCTGAAATTCGCTGTACTACAAAAGCTTGAAATGAACATTCATCTCATTGTTTTATTGAAAATATGTCACTGTCTTCATTTATTATGTATAATTTCGCTAGCAGCAAACACATTTAAAAGGAGAAGCTTGTCAAGTCTTTTTACGCGCGCTGTCCGTGGTGCTGAAATCCCCACTCCCGGCTGCACTGGTCAGACAGACTAGTGATAATGAATAAATAAAAAATCAGAGTCTATCAAGAAAACAATCAGTGGTAAAATTCGTTTCAAGACACTTCAGGTAAACGAATAATCCTTCAAAAAAGTTTGATTTGAGAGCACATACCTCCTCCTAAGTGTTTGTTTGTGTGCTCCGCCACCGTAAATCACCGTAGGCCTCGATGCTGCTCTGATGGTCCTGCAGCGCACTCACTCACCTCAGCTTATTTGGATCGAGCAACTGGGTGATTTATTCATGCATAGTAATGATTATGCTTACTGATTAAACGCACGCCTCATTTTCAATTTTTTATTAACAGAAATTAGGCTGATGTTTGTATCAAAATAGGCTATATATCATGAATTACTAGAAAACAAATACATTCTATTTCAAATCAAGATGTTCAGCAGCAGTGAGCACCCCCATGTAGTCAGAATGGTACAGTCTTGTTTCATAACCACATTTTGTGACGATTCGATGGCAAGACTGACAGTCGAATCAGACTTCTCCGAATCGAATCACCAAATCATCGACTATTCGGGGTCACCCCTAGTATTTTTACTGATTTAAAACACCAAGGGCTATTTATTTTTGAGAAGAAGAGTCCTCTGCGGATAATTTTGTTCCCAGTAAAAACCTCTAGAATGTCTGGATCAGAAATAAGGTTAGCACACATTAAAAGAATACTCAGACGATTTGGGAGTTATGCCTTTTCTCTATCATTTTCATATTGAGATCGATATCTTTTTTGTGTCTGTACATCCAGTGGCTGGGTCTCAGCGGTTAGCATTACGCTTATAGGGGGTCAGTACGTCCTGCGCTGTGATCCGCGGAGGGATACACCGGTGAGCAGGCACAGGCACAGATATAGCCTGTAAACAAAACTCAGTCGTTTATTAAGCCTAGCAATATCTCCAGACTATAGTAGCTGCAGTGGACGATTTTGAATGCGAATTTGAAGAGTTTCTTGTGGCGGACACAGATCCAGAGCCATACCTGTTTGAGCCGAAGCATACAGATGAGGAACTCCATGTGTTGGATGCTGAGCAGGCGAGAAGAGAGGATGAATCCTCCGAGGCAGCAGAACAGCAAGGGGCAGAGGGGAGACGGAGGTCAGGGGAGGACTGGTGGTATAGCTGCGGGGCTTGCCAACCTATGCCTACGGAGGTGGAATCATTTTGCTGCACAGAATGGGATTCGGTGCTACCATCATTGGGGAGGCTAGAGATATATTATCATCATCATCATCATCATCATCATCATCATCATCATCATCATCATGAGGAAAACCGCCGCAGAGAGTGCATCACAAGGAGTGAAAACTTTGCAGCAATCACTAATCCTGGCGTGATTGAAACATTTTTTCGTGTTCCTAAGATAAACTGGAAGAAATGCCCCAGGCCTGCAGGAGCTGATGGACAGCTTTCAGTCGAGTGAGTAATATCGTCCGTGTCGTTTTTTTGTTTGCTTTTACTGAGTGACCTAGCATACTTGTCCCAGAGCCAGCTGCTGCTCACCGGTGTATCCCTCCGCGCAGGGCGTAAACACACTATATTTCCATGTAACAAACTTCTTTTTTGCCTTTAATGGATAGGACAGTTGAGTGTGAAAGGGGGAGAGAGAGAAGGGGGATGACATGCAGCAAAGGGCCACAGGCTGGACTCGAACCCGGGCCGCTGCGGCAACAGCCTTGTACATGGGGTGCCTGCTCTACCACTAAGCCACCGACGCACCAACAAACTTCTTCTAAAACGACTAAAAAGGACTCTCATCTTCTGAATTAATGTTTAAACATGCTTGTTTTAAATGCATGTGCAGAAATACCAGCTTCAGGGTTTCTGTAACGTTTATTTGTTCACTTTTACTACTACTGACCCCCTACAAGCGCAATGCTAACCGCTGAGACCCAGCCACTGGACGTACTGACACAAAAAAGATATTGATCATGTTGTATCAATATGAAAATGATAGAGAAAGGGCATAACTCCCAAATCATCAGAGTATTCCTTTAAGTTTTCAGAGAAAATAGGTGCGCACACATAAGCAGGTGCTGGGCTAGCGGCCCGTTGAATAGTGTCGGAGAAACGCTGATTTGTAACATGAAAGTGCTTTATTCATTTTACAGAGATTTCAGCTGGTTGCAATCTACCGCTACATGCCATTAAATCCCCCTAAATCTTACACTGTTTTCATATTTCCACCATACGCTTATTATTGAGGTTTGATGTTTCTAATATTATGTCAACCCTATTTGTAAACATGAGGGGGGAGATAGTAAAAACACATGTCAATATAACACACTCCAATACAACATAAAACACTGACTATGACTTTGTGTAATAGACAGAGTTGAGATAACTCCTCTTCAAAAGTCTGAACAAAAACTAACCATGATAAATATTAGCTCATATCACTTAGCCTATTTATGGTCAGTTAAACATTTGTGCTTTGTTTTGAGGAGTTTCTAAGAAATTAAGTGACCAAAATATACACAGCACATTACAGGTATGATTTTTACACACACCCACCATCTCATACAACAGAGAGCTTTTGAAAAAATGTGGGTTGTATGAGCATTTGGTTTGTGTGTGTGTGTTTGTTTGTTTGTACATTTTTGTCTGTGTTTCTTATGTCCTAGTTCCCAATCAAAGGCATGAGCCAGCAAGCGGAGCACTTACATAATGCTGTGGAGGTAGCTACAGTAACTAAAGAGATGGTGTGTTTCTCTATGTGTGTGATGTGTTACAGTGTGTGTGTCCTGGGCTGTGTGTGTGGGTATGACTTAAGTTACCCTCGGGGATGCACACCAGACTTTAGGACCTGTTCACTGGCGACGGTTTTTCAAACTGGGGACAAAAGGCGTGTCCCCAATTCAGAAAACGCTGACTTTTATTCAGCGGTTAAGGTTAGTGTTGGGATTAGGCAATGGTTGTTATGGTCAGGATAAGTCTCCAGAAAATGAATGTAACACTTTGCAATTTGCCAAAAAGTGATGCAAGTAAAAATGGGTGTGTGGGTGTGTTTCAGTGTGTGTGTGTAGCTGTCAGGTGATCATGACAGCTGCTTTAGCTACTAGAGCACCAAGAGCCAAACATGCTTCATCCCCTTCTGTGTCTGTTCATGCACCCTCTTTCTATTCTTCTCCCACTTTTTAATCTCTCCCTCCCTCTGTCTCCCTCTCTTCCTCCTCCTGTCTGTCAGCATATTTTCCTCGCTGTATTGGCATACTGAATTGATAATATTTGTTGAGCTTAAAAGGGGGATTTTGGTAGCTGCTCATGCAGCCATGAGTCTTAGTGCTACACTGCATACTCCAGTGGAGCAGGTATAAAATGGGTGTTATGGTTGCTACAGCCTGTTGCAGTGGAAATATCAGTTATATATATTTTGGATAAAAGAGTCAGTGGGATATAGTGCTGCATGTCCTATGTTTGGCATTTAGCTATTAGCAGCCACTGCTGCTGTGCCAAAATACCAGTACACAGTACTTTTTCAGCTGCCCTAAGGTATAATAGAGGTTTTGTTAATTGGTCCTCCAATATTCATATAAATGATGCACATTAAATGAGAATAAGTACCAGCGAAGAGTGAGATTTGCAGTGCAGATTATTTGTCACTAGAGAAAAAGAAAACAATGAGCCTTTCTTCCACTTCCTTAATGTTGCTTTCACTATTAATAAGCATCAGAACCTGTGGGAGAAAACAGAAGACGCCTATGCTGACCAGTCACGGTTCTTGCTGTCCCCACATGGTATCTCTGGAGACACTGTAGTAACAAATAAGCAGTTAAATTTTTTAGGAGGTGCAAATGAAGTGCAGTATAGCATATGATGTAGCTGCTAGGCTTGGATGGTATTGTGGTATAGCAGGATATCTAGAAATCCTGACAATAAGATTTTCAATACTTTGAAAAATTCAGACACTCCTCTTTCTATTAGACAAATATAGAGCTGTTGTATTGAGGATGTATTTTAAGTCAGTAGTTCCCAACTGGTCCAGCCACGGGGACCAGATTTCTTCTTAGCCATTAGTTCAGGGTGCACAAAGTTTAACATATTCAGTAGGGATGGGTCACGATTTTTGAATTTCGAATAGTCGTTTTATTTTTGAAAAATCGATTTTTTAATGCGACTATTACTATTCGCCGTCTTATTTCCCCCCCTTTATTTGACATGCAATTCAGCTCCTAACCGCATGAGGGCAGTCTAGGATTGCTACAGCGGTGTGAGATGGGCTACCAGCTAGTTTGATGCTCTTCTACAAACAGGAGAAACATGCAGAGACTACTACTCCGTGAGGAATGTCCGCAGTCATTTGGGCTTTCATAGTCGAGCGCACTTCCGCGTTGTAGTTTCCTGTAAAAATGTCGGTGAAAAATCCCCGCGATGTGAAAAATACATGCCGAGCAGTCACCGGTGTGCGCGCATTATTCGAAAAATTGTTGAATAGTTGCCACGATTTTTGAATAGTGTTTTTGCTTGTGTTGCCCATCCCTAATATTCAGTGTCATACTTGCATTTGGCCATGTCATCAAGCTAATTTGTTGTCTCTGTTAAAAGAGCTATATGTAAGAAATCTACCTGCCACCAAAGGTCAGCCTCTACTGGTGGAACACGCAGCTCAGCTGACTGGGAGTGTTGGGGATAACGTTAAAGGACTGTGAACAGCCACAACGGCAGAGAGAGACCATGGGGAAAACAGCATATTTTGACATCTAACTGAATAAGGGGTTTATTTTGACCGAACCAGAGTTGGTAATTGTTGGAACAGTGGACTAACTGACTAAATGACTAACAGGACTAAGACGGTTTTGGTGAGTTTTATTTTGTTTCTGCCAAGTTTGAATGAAGTAAGTTTCACAGTGAGTTAACAAGGGAATTAAGCTGGTCTTAGTTCTGTGAAAGAGAAACTTGAATTTAGATGGTGTAAAATTGTAATTATGTGTATAATAAGGAAAAAGGTGTAAGAACATTGCCCCTTAAGCATTTTGTGAGTTGACATTGTTCATTTATTAGACTGAATACAGCAAATGCAGCAGATGCACCATCACATACTGTACACCCTGGTGAAACTGCAGGAAAAGTATGAAGGTATGAAATTAACAGATACCGCCCAAGCTTAGGAGCTATGAAGGGACCGAACACACAACTAAATATACATCTTAAAGCCTCATCACTGGTTGTAGAGCTCAGTAAAATACAGTTCCATGTGGATTGTGTTTGACTAAGCAAAGAGTGTTAGTATCGTCACACCGTGAGGGGAATGAATTACTATCAAGTACACTAAAGATTTCTTTTTAAAAAGCCCTGATCCTTAATCCCAACTCTAATTTCATACTTAAATTTAATAAAAAACAAATCACATTCAATTTTGAATCCCTGACAAGAATTGCAACGTGTTTCTAGCACATTTTGATTTTCAATTAATTTGTGACTTGACCTGACTGTAAATTCCCATGTATGACCCTGAAACAATTTGCCAGTATTAGTCTCTTACCATGTTCTGCTCAACTGTGGCTGTTGAATTATTCATTCACATTAAAGCATAACAAATGCAGATTAGGCAGAAACTATTATAGGTTCTTTATTGTAAAAAATCAGGATAGTTTCATAATGAAGACCTTTTCTGTGCTGCTGTGGTGCAACTGCAGGGACTTCGATCATGCCACTGCACCGCTGCAGGACTTGTGCAGAACACATGGACTGTATGACAGAAAATTTTGGAATATTTTTCCCTGCAAAGCCATAGATCAGTGAGATAGTATCTCTCTGTGTTTCACATTGAACAATATTTCTCCTCTGATAGTAAGTGTGTGCCCCCAAAGTTGAAATGAAACCCTCCAGCTTAGAAAATCATTTTTACTGTCCACTACTTCCAGTTTGACTCCAAGCTTGACACCTCTTGCAAAGCTGAATCCAACTCAGTGAACTATATCAGATGATAATCCCTCCCTTGCTAGCTACCTGCTGCTGTCAGGCTCAAGAGTCACAACTCTAAGTGGCAAAAACTTATTGACTGCTGTCAAACAGTGCAGAAAGGAATGGAATAAAAAAATCACTTGACAATATGAGTTCACATCTCATCACTGTAGGACAGATACAGGATAGATTAAAGTAGCTGTGGCCTCGGTAAATCCATTTATTCATTTTCTACACCCAGTTGCATATCAGTGGGGCCAGGAGTCTGTCCCTGCATACACTGGACAAAATGCGGGCAAACACCATGAAAGACTACCAGTCCATAACAGGATGAACACAGATACAGTAGCTACAGAACCGCTCACACTAATGGCAATTTAAAGCCTGCAGTCTCACACCGCCTGAACAGCTTGTGTTTTGTAGGAGGATGAGGAGACCCATACAAGCATGAAAACAACATGCAGAGTCCACACATTGCTCGAGCAGGGAGGTAGTGGAACTAACCACTGAGACACCGAATTTGAAAACATAATCAGGATTCTCCGTCTTTTGTACAGGTGACCAGCCATCCCAAATCCACCATTAGCAATGGTCTCAAGTCGCTTCATGGCAGTGCACTGATGAAGGAGACCAGCTTTCAACTGGGTGCCCTGGGTTTGTGTCCTCCACAGTGACACATAATCTCTGCCAGCTCCCGGGTTGCTTTAAGCAAACAAACTATAACATTACTAAAAGATTAGACAATCCTCACCTGGGTCCAAAAGTAACTTTTTTGTCTATCTGCCAATGACTGGAAATACTTCGTGGACAAAATATTTTTCAATTGGCCATATTAAACCGCATAAGATTTAAAAATAAAAAAAAAATAAAAAATTAGCAGGTCCTATCTGTCAAGTAACTGTGGCAAATGCTGTGGCTCACTGTACACAAAAAAAGCTGATTTCTCCTCATCCCTTTATCTATGACGCACGACTTCTAGGTAGATTTTCAGCAGACACGCGATGTTGTAAAAACATGTTCACCGGTGGTCGCCATTTTCTTATGGTACACATCATGTACCTCACGCAAGACCAGTTTTGTTGATGTTGTTTCCTGTTTTGTTCAATGTCTGCATTAGTGAAAGGAAAATATTAAAACTATAAAACTCTTCTCAGTATAAGAGAACAAGCATATTTCTCAAAATGTTTAACCTTAAATTTAAATTGTGACATTTAGTTTTTAATGGATTATCCATAGAAATTATCACAAATCACAATCATATATTCATTTTCCGTAACCACTTATCCACTTACTTATCTGGGGGTCGCAGTTTGCTTTTTACACTGCAGTTGCCTAGAGAGTAAAGTAAAAACCCTCCTGACGTTACAATGAACGCTGATGAAAATGAAACTGACTGCACACACACACACACACACACACACACACACAGAGTTACCAGCCTCTGACCTCATGACAGCCACAGTGTCAAAGGGGAATTCATGCCATGTCAGTGAGGTAAGCTTGCTAGTATTAATGTTAACATTACCAGTTAGCTAACACTGGTTAACACTGATGAGGAGTCAAAACTCTACAACAGCTTAAATCATAATGTTAACCACTTATTAATTTACCAACTCCTCTTCATGCCCTGTGGGACATGAAGAGGAGTTGGTAAATTAATAAGTGGTTAACATTATGCTTCTAAAAACTCTGCAAGCACAGTCAAAGTTCTGCACGTACTGTGGGTCAAATGTTGTCAGCAAGCTTACCTTGGCTATAGTTATATTCATTTTTCATGTGAGATGTTAATCTTTGATGTTATACTTATGACATTACTTATCTTGTAGCTAGTGGTCTGTGGTCTTTTGAATTTATTAATCCTCATCACAAGGGGTTAGGATAATTAAGTGAGAATAGTTTTATCAACAAGTGCTGTTTATTCAATATTTTGCACTGGCCCTCACACCCTCAAAATATTCAAATGGAAAATAACTTGTATTTTTAATGATTTACTAACCAAGTTTTTTTTTTACTTTTACTTGAGTAGTTTTCTCAAATAGTAATTTTTATTTTTAAGTAATTGTACTTTCTTTTGAGTACAGATTTTCAGTACTCTATCCACCACTGCTCGGTTCTCGTATTTCCAGATTAACAAGGGAAGCAAATAAGGGCAGACTGGGTGCTCAGGCTAAGGCTGTCACCACTGTACAAATGGGTGTTAGATGCAGCACTGAAGACTTTATTATTCCCTAAAAGGAGCTAAAATCGAAAAATTGGGTGGAAAAAAGGAACAGACTCTATAGGAGATAAGCTTTTTTTTAAAAAGGGCCAGTCTTTGGTCAAAATGTAATTCCAGGGATAGAGGTGTTTGATAAAGCACCGGAGAACAAAGCTGCTGGGGCGGCAAGGGGAAAGGACATACACCTATAAATCTCTGTATGTCTCTGTCTCTTCAGATTCTATTACGGTGGACTGCCACACTATCACAAAACCCATGATCTGACACCTGTGTGTGTGTGTGTGTGTGTGTGTGTGTGTGTGTGTGTGTGTGTAGGTCATTATAACCTCTGCAGATTCCTGGGTATAACACCTGACACCCACATGGTGCATGCATGCACACACACAACACACACACACCAACATCTGTGAAAGGAGGTGGAATTGATTTTACACAGAAAGCTCCAATCCAAAGTTACTTATTAGACCTGCCAACCACTAATGCCCTGCCCATCTACAGAGGTGTTTGTGTTTGGGGCTCAGTTGACCTAGATGTCCCTCCCTTTTCTCCCTTTGACTTTGTACAGACCTGTTTACTAGGCGTATTACGTATCACAGTATTACGGTATACCAGGGTATTTAGAAATCTTCACTGTATGATTTTCAATACCTTGAAAAGGAGAGATGCTCCTATTTCTATTAAACTCATAGGGAGATGCTATATTGATGTATGTAGTGCACATCATGCACCACCAGAGGTCAGTCTCTATTGGTGGAACAGGCAGCTGAGCTAACAGACAGTAGCTATGTTTCCATCCAAAAGTGATTTGAATCATTGGGAAATGTGCATTAAAAGTAGGGATGCACCGAAATGAAAATTTGTGGCCGAAGCCGAATAAAATTAAACACTTGGCCGAATACCGAATACCATTGTTTTTGCAGATGAACCCCCTCCAGATTAGTGTTGTCACGGTACCAAAATTGGGACCCACGGTACGATACCAGTGAAAGTATCATGGTTCTGAGTAGTATCACGATACCACGCTGCTATTATTCGGCCTTGCTTTTCACTTATTCCACCGAATACCGAATGTGTGTTTTTTTGCAATATTCGGTTACCGAATATTCGGTGCATCCCTAATTAAAAGAAATACGAATCCTGTGTGTTTCCATTAAATGTACAGACTTTGGTGAAAAGAGTTTCCCGCAGAACCGGAAACAAAACAAGTCTTGCATTCTTCTTCTTCTACGTTTTCTGGCGGTTGGCAACCAGCTTGTAAATGCATTAAGTGCAACACACACCGCCGCCGGCGCGGCACTGTGGCCGTCAAGGGCCGCCCCCCAACACACACTGGCAGCGGTGCGCAGCGGCACCGTCAACATGTATTTCCCACCCCAGCCCGCTAGGTGGCTGTACATACACTAGTTGCCAACGGTTGCCAACTGCTAGTAACAGAAGAAGAGGAGGAAAAACTTTGAGGCAACAACAACTTGAATTTCACGGGTGAGTTTCTTATCAAAGTCGTCTTATTAAAAATTTGAAACAACAGGAGTTGATCCTACGAGACGAGACGTACATAAAAGGCTTTTCTCGCAGCGCCGCCAAGAGCGCCGGCCGCACTGGAAATAGAGCAGTGGGCTGAAGCAGAGCGGCGCGGCGCTTCGGCCGGCGCCAGTATGGGTTGGTTCATAGAATATAATGGAGGCGGGCGTTTTGACGCGCGGCGTACGGCGGCGGTGTGTGTTGCACTTTACGCCTTCCCGACCCGGAGTGTGGATATCACCATGGAGAGAGGTGCGCTATGTTAGACTTAATTTGAACATAACTGTTTCCATCCCCTGTTTTGCGAATCAACCAAAACCCAGCTAAAGCGAGCATATTTTAGTTTGTTCGAATCAGGGAATTTTATTTTGGTGTTCCCATCATAATTTTCCGATGCGATACTTCTAGATGCGCATCTAAACAGGCTGATGGAAACATGGCTATTGCAAAGTGGTGGGGACTACGTTATCGGACTGTAAACAACTGGCTAGCAACAACAGAAAAAGACAGTAGGGGAAGAAGCATACTCTCACATCTAACTCTGTGAATTACGGGTTTATTTCAACCAAACCAGAGTTAGTGATTGTTGGATTAATTACATCTAACAAGACTAACTAAGATAGTGTGATGAGTTTTATTTTGATTCTGTCAATTTGAATGAAGCGTGTTTTACGATGTGTTAACAAGGCATTATGTTAGTCTCTGCTCAGTAAAAGAAACTTGAATTCAGAAGGTCTACAGTGGTATTTCTCTGTTTAATAATGAAAATAGGCATGAATTTTTCTTTTCTTGACAATTTGTAAAGACTGAAAAACCTTAGAGAGGTTGCGGAACCTTAATCAGCACAGACTGGCCTGATCTGGCCTGATAGCAAGAAATTTTTAACTTGGGTTGAGAGTAGGGCTGTCAAAATGGCTCAAAAATGACGTTCGAATATTCCTTCTAAAAATAACTCGTAGGTTCGAACCATTCCAATTTTTTTTTTTCGCATTATGTCCACAAGAGGGCAAACTAATACAAGGAAACATACTTGTATATGTATTAATACAAGGAAACATAACTATCTTGGTATCTTTATTTCAACATAAACGTCTTTGAAAACATTTACATACCTACACATTAAAACACATAAAACAATTATCTATAACATTACGTTATAATGGCGTCTCACCGCCAGGCCACACTGCCCGCGGAAGCGCTGCGAATAGCTTCGAAGTGAAGCCAGTTTCCTTTCGGCGCCCATGTTAACCGATTGTGTCATCCACACCGGCTGCGCCAGCGCGTTCAGTGCAGCGGCCCAGGCCAACGCCCACTCACAAAGAGGGCAGCTGCGGTGGTGTGTTTTTTTTCTCCACAATCGAATATCAATTTTCACATTCGAAGGTCCTTTTTTTTTCAAATTCGATTTTAAATTCGAATTTAGAATATTTGTTGACAGCCCTAGTTGAGAGGGGTAATGTAAACCTTTGATAATCTGTATAAAAAGGAAAATATTAGCGCCTAATAACCAGGTGTACGCTTAATCTGACTGTTTCTCTCTGGTTGGAATAAACATTCTTTCAGTGCATGTTTGCCCCACGTGGGGGTAACGTGCCTCCCTCTTCTGGATTTTGACAGAATTGTTCACATCTTTAACAAAATATTTAATTTTATGTAACATTATTACAGGCTGCAATGTAGAGTCTCTGAACATAACTGCCCATTGCTATTGGCAGCAGCAGCCTGCATACGAGACACTTAGGGGACATCAGTAATTTTTTTACCTTCACCAATAGTCTGCATGTGAGGTGTTTAGAGGAAATCTGTAGCTTCTGTAGCTCAGATCTGTACCTACAGAAAATAACCCGAGTTACAGTGATATTACTTACTACTAAATTGTATTAACGAACAGAACTACTCCTTCTCTTTCTATGCTTTATGTACTGAATGCATTGAATTTCCTCCGTGAGGTTGTAAAGAAATCCTTCTTTTTCTGTTATATTTCCTGCAGATTAGAAACTTTACAGCAGGAGAAACCATTTTGCAGAAGTCAAAAAGTTGTATTCGAATTAAAACTCTTTGGGTCTTGTCAACGCACATCTTATTGGATCACTTTATTTAGCGTACACAGTTCTGTTGGATTTTATTCAGACTGAAATTTTTTTTTAAAAACATATTGTTCATGTAACCACTGCTATTGTGAGCACGTTAGCAAGTTGCCATTAGCTGCCATTAAATTTTCCCTGACGACTTTGAGGGATCTCTTGGTTAAGGTCAGGAAAATGTTGTGCTTTAGGATAAAATTGATTTCTGTCAGAAAGGGCTTTCTTAGAGAAAGCCTACAAGGAAAACTTCTCTCATGTGCCAACCTCTCACTGAGCCTAAGTAGACTCTTATCCTTGTTTCACTTTGCCTTTGTTTTACCTCCAAGATCCCCCCTTCCTCCAGTTCTTGCACTCAGAGAGGACAAACACACACATAAAGTATTCACATCATTTTAACTTCCGATTCTATGGTACAATTGGTTAGGTATTTCATCCCTGGGACAAAGCTCTGTGTGTGTGTGTGTTTCAAAAGTGTTCCCCTAACTTGCTGCCATGTTGAATATCCACCATTATACACCACTCTCGCTCAGACAACCAGAGAGAGAAAACGAGAGCCGAGAGAAGCAAAGACACAGGCAGAAAAAGACGAGAAGACAGAGGAAAGCAGGAGAGTGGAAGATAAGAGGAGACTCAGGAGGCATTTGTCTGACAGGAATCCTGAATTTCCATTCCTTGTCACAGACACACAAATACACATATACACAAAGAAAGAGGGAGAGGGCGAAAAGAGGGAAAATGATTCACTCATGCTGCCAACCGTGGATGATGCCAAAATGATAATCATGCCCGAAACCCCACAATGATGCCAAAATCCATTGCCATTTCCCATTTTAGGCGATTGGCCAATACAATAAGTACATAATAGCATTTCAGTGTTTCCCCAAGATATGTTTTTTGGCAGTGTGAAAAGGCCCCTGAAACAGCATTTAGATGTGATACTAAAGCTCTCCATTGAAACCAATAATAATGAAATTCTGTGACAGCAAACCACGTGGTGATAAAGTTCTCCTGTTAAATCAACAACTGTCTGCCAAAGATTAAACCCTGAGTGGTGAGGGCTCTAATCTGTGATGTTATCGAGAGACAGATGCTGGAGCTCCTTCTCTGATAATGAGTTACAGACTGGCTCACTTTTGTTTACAGTTTTTCACAGTCACTTAAAACCTCCCCAGACTACATGATATCAGCCTGATAATGGCCCGATCAGATTGACACCAGGGAATGTGAGCTTCATGGATGACGACTTCTTATTTTACCCACGTTGTGTCACACAGTGAAGACAACCAAAGCAGCCTATGGGACATGTACAAAGATAAACATATTGGGACTAGGATCAGTTATCATTTGCCCTTTTTTGAGCCTTTGAGACAACTCTGGGCACACGTTTGATAGTGGCATATCACAAGTTCCATGATATTGATGAATCACAGCACAGTCTGCTGACCATGCTATAAAAATTGACAGTACTGCTTTTGCTTGACCAGTGCTGTGGAAAAATGTACCCTCCACTGTCCAGTCTTCCTCATCCAGCACCATTTTTCAACTACATGACAACAAGATTGCTTTAATTAGGTGTGTTTCTTATTTAACTATTCATTTTAAATTTTAGGTGTTCAAATATTTTTTTTTTTTTTTTTTTTTTTAATATTGTGTTGTTTTTAAATGAGTCACACACATCTGCTTTATGTGCTCCAGCAGTTAGTGTAAATTAAAGAAATCCACTTATTTTCCTCCCCCCTGCCCCCCTCGACTGCTGTCCACTCAGCAGTCGATCAATCAATCAATCAAGCGGGCATAGACTTGGGTGCCATCTATTTTTGATACCTTTCTGAAATTTCACCAAGGTATAACGGTATTTGTGTGCAGCCTGTTCCACCAGACTGACCTCTGGTGGTGCGTGAAGTACACCACATACACCACCTCCTCATTACAGCCTCTCTAGTATGAAGTTAACAGAAAGATAAGCATTTGACGCTATTGAAAATACCTGGGTATACCGTAATACGGCTGTAGCCGACTCAGAATTATGTTAGTCGAATCACATTTGGCTGTTCAATACAAATATTTTTTGGCGGGATGTTCAGGGTGACAGCGACATTCACGGAATATAATAAACATGCCAAGTTAGCCCTCTGAGCTAATACAGGCTAATTACGCTAACAGTATTGGGTAAGGGTTACTTTAAAAGTAATCAAAGTACGTTACTGTGTTACTTTTTAAAAAAGTAACCAGTTACTTTACTGCGTTACTCCCTGAGTAAAGTAACTCAATTACTTTAAAAGTACTTCCAACATTACTCCCTGAGAAAAGTAACTCAAGCACTTTTAAAGT
>NC_065506.1:21966150-22078662 GCF_006386435.1 Epinephelus moara
CACAGTGACTCAAATAATAGTAAAAGTGATAAAAATAGGACAAGAATAACCCGATGACATCACACACGCCGTGAAAGACGACCGGGGATAATTGGTGAGTACCAGCGTGTAGCGTGTACCAGGCATAATGCAAGTCCTGAGTCTGAAATATGTCTGTCAGCGAGTCCTACTCCACCTACTTAGACTCCACCGTAGACAACAGCAGCATTTCTCCGACCACGTAGCGAGCCACAAGCTCCGTGGCTTCTTTCAGACTGATAGGTTTAACATTATCTCTGTTATTGGAACCAAACAACAGCCGTTGCTGTTTCGGAGCTGAAGGACCAGCGTTCTAAACGTAACGGAAGTAACTGATGTCTTGTTTGAAAATGTACTTAAGTATTTGATTACTCAAACAGCAAACTAACGCATTAGGTTACTCGTTACTGCAAAAAGTAATCAAAGTACTTTAACGCTACTCTAACTTTGTAACGCGTTATACCCAACTCTGTACGCTAACAACAGATCGGAAATGTGCGACAATATTTTTTGCTGACACCAGATCAAACAAAAGCCAGAGACTATATTTCATTAAGTTGCTGTGAGGTGTAAATTCTCTACTTCTAAGCAGAAGGCAGGAGGTAACATTATCTCAAAAGACTGACTGTCGAATGAGGGGTCGCAGACTGATGATTCAACTCTTTGACTTTCAGGGAGCAGACCTAAATAAGAGTAAAGATTGTTAGCTGCTATGTGAAAGCAGCGACTATGAAAATGACATTGACACATATTGGCCCCACTCCCACAAAAACTGATCACTCATCCAGACTCTTCCCCCTGTTTAGTTCCTTTCTTCCTGCCAAACAAGATTTTGTTTGTCCCACCTGGTGACCAAGATTGTACAGTCTGTATTATGATGATAACCGCTTAGAGTCCAGTGTAATTAAAGGAGATTGGCAATTTGAAAACTGAGGGGGATGAAAAGCACTGCACACCATCCAACAGCACAAAACACACAAGAATTACAGGTGTCCTCAGCTGTAGGTGGACTAGGTATGACTTTTACAAGTAAACTCGTAACAGTTAAAACGACAACTTTAAATGTGCACCATAGCCATGATAAGCACTGGTGGATGAGACGTAACGGTAAAACTGTGAAACTGTCTTTCCCTTTATCAAAGACTATGAACCTGTGTGACACGATGTGGCCAGAAATATTTATAGTATGATCTTCCAGGTTTAGCTACTTAGGATCTTAAAACGCAGGCCTTTACACACACGCACACACACTGCTGACTCCAGCATAAGGTGTGGTAATCCATTTTGCTCTCCCACCCTCTCTCTCACTTGCTCGGTTTGGTGTGTTCAAGTGTGGGGCAGCATCATTCTGAACATAAATGCACACTATCCTTCACTGGTACAGGATATCAGGCACATAACATGCTAAATTAAGACATCTGTATATGAAAATTTTCTGAATATAAAAATTTGTGTTTCTTTAAACAACATGACTTCCTGTTTTTAATATAATCTAGATTTCTTTGATATGAACTTCTAAATTCATTTTAACTGAGTGCATCTCAGGTGGCATTCTGTGTTTATACAGCATTTAGCGAAATGAATTAACTGGTGTGGTGATCAGCAACACTGTGAGGCCCAGACACACCTAACCAAAGAACTAGTGGTGACAAAGTCAGACTGTTGCTTTGCCTCACGTCACCTGTGTCTTGGCCAAAAAGGTGCACCTGAACACACCACAAAGACTACAGCAAACAGCCAATAAGTATGTACGTTCTGCACCTGAGTGAAAGGAAATAACTCTATACCAGCAGGAAGCGGTGGTCTGCATATGTCATTCAAAAAGGGAAACCGGAAGACTGACAGGACAGATTGAAGATGCTAGTAAGGCAGTTAGCACCTTGTGTGGAAAGAATAATGATTTTCTTGTGTGCAAGTGAACAGTAAGACAAACAATTAAGAACTGTTTCTACTCAAAAACCCAACGGCTAAAAAAATAACACCCACTTGACTAGCCATTTGTTTACTTTACTTACTTCTATTTCCATTCTCGTGCAGTGAGCTGAACTACTAATCAGAGTGATTTCACTCCCTGACAGGCCCCACCTGCTCCGACAACAATTCAACAAGCTGAATCAGCTGAAAAACAGCCAACAAGTGCCTATTAGTGCCAACAGTGCGGGACACACCGCCAAAACTAGGGTGACAGACACTTACAGACAGCACAACACTGACCAACAGCCAACTGGCGGCTTGGTGTGTCAGGACCCTTACACTTTAAGGTTAATACCTTAGAGGTACTGATACAAATAACATACTGAACTGCACAACAAGGGGACATGAAGATGACCACAGGTAATGATTTAATGTTTACAAAAGAATAGAGAAAAGCAAAAAGTGGAGAAAATTGGAGAGAACTGATGTAAACAAGAGGAGAGGAGACAATGACAACAAAGACAAAAAAAAAAGAGAAATAGTTTTTGTGCCATCTGTTTCAGTCATGACAGCGTGCAAGTCTTCCTTTGCCTGTCCCTTCCCCCATTTTTTTTACATTTTACTTTTTTTGTCTTTATTTGTTGGATACTTCTGTAGTAGTACTAACATTATGTGCATTACTGGTTAAGATGTGAAACACAAAGGAAAAAACAAAATGTATCTCAAGCAACAGTGATAATAAATGACTGGGTGATTCAGGCGACATCAATAATATCACTGCTTGAAATGGGAGGAGGTTCGCATCGCTCAAAGGCAGAAGTATTAAAGATTCTGTGACATGCAATACAGTGCATCAGTGTAAATGTGTGTGTGCGCATGTGTTTGAGTAAGACAGAGCATGTGCACAATCATGCACGTGGAAATGAGTGGAAATGTGAGCACGTTACACACTGTCTCCCTCTTGCTTTCACTCTGTTTCAGCTGACAGAAAACAATTTTGAGTTATCAGACCAGTTTAATAAAGCATGGGTGAAGACCATCTGTCTACCCAAGTCCACACACACTCACAGAGACCGCTAAAATACTGTTGGACATGGACAACACCATAAAAGACAAATAAAAATTAAAGAATATCTTACTCAGATACCTCAAAGCTCAATTATGCTACACAGTAGCACAGACAGCGTTCAGTCCCATGACATCAAGGTATACAATTGTTGCTGTTAAAATATGACCAGATTTATAATGGTGATTAAAATGCCTCATTTATAATACTGTTTCATATCTCTTCTCTTTCTCTCTGAAAGGGCGTAGGGATGCCTTTGTGACAGTGATCTGCAAAACTGCTAGAAATTTGCTAAAGGGGCCACCAAAGTTGTCAGATTTCAAACTGTACTGATAGCGGCTTCTTATTAATCAATCAATCAATCAATCAATCAATCAATCAATCAATCAAAACAGTTGTTTCTTAATTAGAGGATTATATATCTCATACTTCAGTAATCAAATTGCAGTATTGTTTCCTCCGTGCCTACGGCAGATAATCATCAGGGATGGACTTTAAATTCCAAAGTATTTCTTAGCCTGAGGTGGTGGTATCAGAAAGTAATTGTCTAAATGTCACCACTTTGTGTTTTGGCTGATGGATAAAAGCCTTGTTTTGTGCTAATAATTAGTTCCCCTGTGTTATGTTAATGGAGTGTAATCCGCTCGCAGGTAACTTTTTGAAAACAACCTGTATTTGTAAAACTGATGGTTTTCTGAGTGATCTCTGCAAAGTATAGTGGGTTACAGTAATCACTGTATCCTTACATATTCATGTTATTAAACTATTACTTATATTACGGAAAGTTGGGATAGTGCAAGGCTTTATCTTGCAGGGTGTTTACTGCATCTAAAGGCCTTCTGCATACTGCTGAGCTTCCTGCCTCACATGAGGTGAGGTGGGTTGCCATGCATAAAACAACTGCAGCAGCAAAGAGGTCCATACAGAAACAAAAGGGAAGCAGGATATTACTGAATAGATTTTACAACAGCGTCAGGCACCAACAGATCACAGAGAGCAAAAGACAAGTATCCTACTGTAGCTGTGGATAGATTACTGGACAGGCCTCCCGGGTACAGGTCCAGGGGCCCACAGGTCCAGGGGCCCAAAGTGTCAGGGGCCTTTCTCGCCCTGCAACATGTCACTGAAATTACTGTAACATGTACCAATCAGGTAAAGATTTAAAATGACAACGAAGAGACAAAATAACTGCAAAGAGATCCAAAACGCCAACAAAAAATTCACAAATTACCTCAGAGACACAAAACCACAAAAGATGCATAACGAAAGAGATGCAAGCCAACAACAACCAGAAAAGGTGATGAGGCCTTTTGCATATCTGTGCCCAGGGGCCCACTGTCTCACAATGGGAGCGTATCTATGTTACCCGGGTTCTATGTTCCCCATTTAACCCTGCAAAAAAGGTTCTATGTTCCCGCTTACACAAAAAAGGTTCTATGTTTCCCTCTTACTAAAAAAAGGCTCTATGTTCCCCGCTTATCCAAAAAAAGGCAGGAAACATAGCAGTTGCATTAATATGTTGTTTTAACATCTCTAAACACACACAACGGAACATAATGGGGAGAAATTACAATCAGAAACTTACCCTTTGGGCGATCTATGGTGGGCAATCTGGGCAATTATATCCTTTACAGAAGGTTTTTTAATCCAGCCGTTAAATGCAGTGTTTCAGTCAGTGCAGATTTCTTCGAGCAGCCAAAGACCAACTGGTAAGAAAAGAATAATTATCATGGCCGAAATAAAGATAAATAAGCTGTTAAGTGCAGCGTTTTTTCGGGAACTCTGTTCAGTAAATCCACCATGATTATTTATTAGTTTTGTGATAAAAATAAATGCGTCTATGTTGTTGATCACGGATGTTGATATCACCTGTTCAGTTCGGTCCTTCGACCAATCAGATACTCAGATTTCTTCCTCTCTTGTTTTTATGACGGTAGCGTCAGGAGCAGCCAAAGACCACCTGGTGGCAAGATAGTTATCTACCAGTGTTCGTAAACAAAAGAATAATTAGATATAAAGATTTTTTAAAAATGCCTTACTCATTTCAATGACAAATTTTTTTTTTTAAAAAAAATTCTGCTTTAAATAAACTAAACTATGTAAACTATGTGTTTCATACATGTTTCCCTGTACCCATAAGCAAACGGGGAAACGCATTAACTGTACATAATTATTTATCTTTATCTTTATTTCGGCCATGATCAATATTCTTTTGTTTACGAACACTGGTAGATAACTATCTTGCCACCAGGTGGTCTTTGGCTGCTCCTGACGCTACCGTCATAAAAACAAGAGAGGAAGAAATCTGAGTATCTGATTGGTCGAAGGACCGAACTGAACAGGTGATATCAACATCCGTGATCAACAACATAGACGCATTTATTTTTATCACAAAACTAATAAATAATCATGGTGGATTTACCGAACAGAGTTCCAGAATAAACGCTGCACTTAACAGCATATTTATCTTTATTTCGGCCATGATAATTATTCTTTTCTTACCAGTTGGTCTTTGGCTGCTCGAAGAAATCTGCACTGACTGAAACACTGCATTTAACGGCTGGATTAAAAAACTTCCTGTAAAGGATATAATTGCCCAGATTGCCCACCACAGATCGCCCAAAGGGTAAGTTTCTGATTGTAATTTCTCCCCATTATGCTCCGTTGTGTGTGTTTAGAGATGTTAAAACAACATATTAATGCAACTGCTATGTTTCCTGCCTTTTTTGGATAAGCGGGGAACATAGAGCCTTTTTTGCAGGGTTAAATGGGGAACATAGAACCTTTTTTGCAGGGTTAAATGGGGAACATAGAACCCGGGGAACATAGGGATGACCCCCTCACAACCTGCCCATGACTACAGTTTGCCATGACCAATTTATACCAACAATGCAGCGCCACGGACAGCGACAGTTCATGGTTGACAGGACAGGTGAAAGCTCACAGATGTAGACTGCCAGTGTAAATAAATGAGTAAATAAATAAGTAAATTAATTTTTACTCACACTGTCGCCGCTGAACCGTCTCAGGTAGTCCAGTCATTTCCATTCTCCGTATTGCCGCACTAAATCCGTCAGTGTGAAGCCTGGCTTGTCGTTGTTCATGCACAGGTAACGGCTGGAGGGGAAATCCGATTTTAACGTAAGTACGCGGCAGTGAAGGCACCACAAACGATGCGCATTTGACTGCAGAATAATCTTGATAATGATGCTGCCGGGGAAAACAGCATTTCAACCTGTCTCTACTTAACATTATAGTGTGCCATATTTTCTCAAAAGAGCGCATTTTATAAAAGTTTGAGCGGAAGAAATCACTTCAAATCGTAATAATTAGAAGAAGGATGCTCACCAGGCTAGCAATAGCTGCTAACACGTTAGCTTTCCAGGTGTGATGAAATGCGCTCCACCGTTGTATAGCGTCTCCCCCAGTAATGCGTGGTGCACCCCCTGGTGGTTACAGTCAGGTAGCTTTAGGTGAAAAGGGAACACAGACGTTTCTTCGACAACACCACCACTAAATCTTCAAACAAAGTTTTCCACACCTGTTAGTTAAACTCACTCAGCCCCAAAAGTCTCATTGTGTGCTGTAGGATTTCGTTTCCCTAACCGCTGGTAAAGACTTTTGAAGTTAAAAACAAACAAACTCGATTGCTTTTCAGTAAGCTGACGCGCTGTAGCAGCTCCACTTGCCCTCGTTTAGCTAATTACCGTCAGCCGTCACGCGGAGGCCACTTTGAGAACGGAGGGAAAGTGAGCGGGCCGAAGAGCCAACTATGGTGATGATAACACAGCTGTTACGTCATTCTCGGAACCCATCGGCTGTTTTCGGCGTAGAGTCTGTATATAGAGACTACTGTAACGTTAACCGATGATGGATAGAATAAAGGTAGCAGATATAAAGTGTAACCTTAACTATATTCGCCGATCGTGTCAAAGAAGGAATGAAACTCTACCAAAAATAAAGTTTTTCTGGAGGTCTAAAATTGATAAACTGGAGAAGGGCTTTGCTTTTACCTCGTAGCTAAATATTGTGTCTCAAATAAAGCTAAAGAAGGACACCCCAAAGTTCCTATACCCTGCCAGTTGTCTTATTGCTAAATTTACTGACACTGATGCTCCTTGCTCCTTTTTGTAAACATAATATCAAAATAATATTAAAAAGTAGCACTTATACTAAATAACTTATCTTTTTTTGCTTTTGGGATGTTGTAAAATATCCAATATATTTTAGACCAGTCTGTAATCTCATTTCTTTGAAAACTCTAATTCACCTTACTCCTTTAACCTCAGGGACATTTTTTGTTAGTATGAAAACTCAGATAACAGTGCTCTTGAATATCTAATTAATTTTGTTATTCTTAATGCTCTTTTTTTTTTAAACAGAAATCTGTTCAGTCACCTCCTGAATTATTATTATCTTTTCTCCTCTTCTCAAGTCACTCAGTTCGTTAAAAATAAATAAATAAAATAAAATAAAATACCAAGCTTTTGGATAATTATGCATTTTTTTCCCCCTGAATCTTCTGACTTTTTTCATATGCTTGTACCCCTGTTTATCCTCTTTATGTTGATGTGTTTTTGTTTATGTTGTGATTTGTATTTACAGACACAACAATCTACATAAATATCAACTGCAATTGGCTATATGGCTTTTCAGTAAAATATCAAACTATTAATGTGATTTTCATAAGAAACTATAACCCTTTCTACTACTAGATGAGTGAACCTATACACATGAGTCTGCTTAATTTATTCAGTTTTATTTTCTGTTGTTATTTTATTTATTTTTTCATTCATTCATTTACGCCTTCGCTGGCAAACAGCTTAAGTTTTACATATGTTACTGCCACCAAACCATGGATGTATTTTCTTGCATCAAATGCATAACTGCAATGCATTGTGGGTGATATAGATCTGGAGTGACCATTGTTGTTGATTTGCTCCCTCAGCCTTCCAAGGATCGATCTCACCAAGTTCATTTCAGTTTTTCACACGAATGGAACCACACCTATGGCAGCCGGGATTCAAAGTCATCAAGGACATGTTGCACGACAAAATTCCTGTTTGCTCCGACCTATTGGCACCAACTCCCCTACTATAAAAAAATAATTTTGTGTAGTCTATTCATTTTTTTTTTTTTTTTACATCACAGCCTCCTACCTTTTTTTAGATAGGCCTACCAAACCCCTCCTTTAAAATCATATAGTGGTGCTACTTCCTCCTCAGCGGTCACCTCTCACCTGTGATGCTCCCCTAGGATCCATCCTTAATCCCTGTGGTTTAGAAGGGAACTTCAATCTTTTAGTAGCCTATCTTTCATGTCAGGAATAAAGTTTTGAAACTCTCCATCTCAAGATAAATTAATCAAAACCTGTTTGAAGCCCATCACTCTGCAGAACACTGGTGGTATTCTATCTGTGAATGTCAAGCTTTCAGCCATAAACTGTACTTTAATATTGACATCTTGTGTGTTAATGGGGTTACTACCAGCTGAGGGGCATTTAAATATATATTTTTAGTCTCCTGTTGATCTAAAGAAAGCCGTATGCTTTTACTTACATGATCGTCTGTATCTGCTAATTCAAGTGCTTTATTGAGGCTATACCACATGTAAATGACTGAAATATTCAAATCAGAGAGGCCACATTTTTAATGGCTGCCCCAGTTTAGAATATAGATAACTACTCTAGTTGTTCGCGTGTCATGATCAAAACTTGATCTTGAGTCATCTCTGGCTCCATGCATCATATCTCGCAATCTCTTGTTAAGTTCTTGAAATGTTTAATCCCAAATTCTCCTATAAACCAGCTTGTAACATTGTTTTGTAAGGTGCTGTATAAATAAAGTTTCAGCCGTTACAAGACATTATCCTGCCTCATGTTTCCGGCCGGTGACACGCTGTGGCCGACTGGTTGTGCTGCGTTTCTCTCTTCACTGCTCCAGCTCTCTCCTCCTCTAGTTTCATATGAGTCAGTAATGGAATCTCTTCACTTGTGCGTTACATACATTCAATTTCTCAGTGATATGATTTGCAGGTCCCAAAGTTTTTGACCGTCTGCGTAACCATGGTAACATGCTGGTAAAGTACAGAGTCCAGAAAAGACACAAAATTGACGACTTCTTTCAAATTTCTGACCATGGTGTGGATGTAGGGATGTAAATACCACGTCTATGGAGAATAGGGTATGAACACTTGTTAGATTATGACTTGTAATACTTGTTACTATACTTAACTTGTTGGGTTGGCAGTAGCTCTGTCCACAGGGACTTGGCTTGGCCTGTTCAAGTCCCTGTATGGACCAAGCGTGGAGCGTGGACTCGTAGCTGGAGAGGTGCCAGCTCGCCTCATGGGCACTGCTGAGGTGTTGTTCAGCAAGGCACTGAACCCCTAACTGCTCAGGGCGCCTGTCCAAGGCAGCTCCCTCGCTCTGACATCTCTCCATTTAATGCATGTATAGTTCCTGTCTGTGCATGTGTGTGAATTTCAGGCCTGTGTATATGACAACAGAGTGGAGAAAATTGAATTTCCCCTCGTCTTCTTCTAAGGGTGACAGAGATTGTGCCAAAAAAGGTTCCCATTCAAAGAGCGTACTACCACGAAACATTAGTACTCAGCAATATACAGTAAGTGAGATGATCCACTCCAATCCCTACAGTTAATAAGCAGTAATTGACCTTCACATTGTTTGCTATTAGTAACGGAGTGACTTAGTGTAGATTATTCTATACACACAATGGAGAGGCAAACATAAAGTTCTTTAACACACACTTTGCCATGGATTATCCCTTATTAATATCAGGATTAAGGTGCTCCTCACTGAAAAGACCAAACTGTGCAGGAGTTTGACTGTGAATATAATATTAGGCAATTAGTCCATATGGTGGCAATATTAAATGAGCCCCTATTTCAATGTTTGTCTCTCTATCCATCCCTATATCTATCCATCCATCCATCCATTGAGACACAGAGTACATCATGGACAGTCTTTCAAAGAGCTAATAAAAATAGACAAACACTAAGAAAAACTCACCTGACAAGTACATCTTTAGGTAAACTGGAGCACCTGGAGGAAACCTAAGAAAACATACACACACAGAGGCTTAGCCATTCAAGTAGGATTTAAAGGTGTGTAAGATTTAGGGGGATTTAGTGGCATCTAGCTGTGAGGACTCAAAGGGTTTTTACCAAGGGCTGAATAACAGAAGTTTCCTCCTCTCCAAAACTACAGAGCCAGTGATTTAAAGGTAGGGTCTGGAGGATTTTCCAGTTGCTGTTTGTAAACACACATTCACATTTGGCCCCTCCTATCAGGCTCAACTCTCCCGGGTGTATTCACATTTGGCCCCTCCTATCAGGCTCAACTCTCCCGGGTGTACAGAGCCCGGAGGTACGGAAGAAGGCCTCACAGAAGAGGTTCAGGCAAGGCTCGCGCTGGTGCACGCTCGGACACGGCACCTGCGCTCTCTCATTGGCTGGGGAAATCTCCGCCCAGAAGCGGCCCGAGCTCACAAAAACATCAAAATACAGTTAAAGGGCAGGAGCTCTGCAAACAGAGTCACCACCACACATGAGTAGAAGCCCATAGGTGACGATTAAGCGGGATTTCATTTGTATATGTCTATATTTTGTTTTGTCTGAAAATCCTCCAGATCCTACCTTTAAACTGGTAAGAATACTGAATAAAGCAGTTTCACATCACAAATCAGTTTTTCCCCGATGTCGTTCAGTTCTTTGGAAACAGGCTGTTTGCCCAGGGTGTCGGTGAAGATTCTCAGTCTTCTAGGTCATGGTAATCTAAAGTGCTATATCGAAGGCAACTGGAATTGCTTATGTTTCTTGAAGACGTTTCACCTCTCATTCAAGAAGCTTCTTCAGTTCTAAATGACTGGTGCGGAGTCGACAGGCTTTAAGCTGTGTGGGTGTGAACCCTTCCAGAGTCATTGTGGTCACATGTGAGTCGTTGACCCACCTGGCCATGATGTATGTCTTTAGGGTCAGATGGGTCCAGATGTGAATGGGTGTGAAGTCGTCTGGGAAGGGATCCCAAGACCGCATTGTAGGTGGGTGATAAGTGGTGTTCCAGTTTGACGTAGATGGCTTCTTTCATGCCTCTTTCCAACCATCTTTCCTCCCTGGCCAAGATGTGCACATTGCTGTCCTCAAAAGAGTGTCCCTTCTCCTTTAGATGAAAGTGGACAGCTGAATCTTGACCTGCCCAGCACCTTCTACTTTGTGCTCACCTTTTTTTTCTGATAACTTAAGATCCAGAGGTTCAGCAGGTTTTCAATGGGAGCCAAAATATCCATAAAGGGTCTCCTCTAGGGATAAATGGATCCTGTGATTTAAACTAGTAAAAACACGGAATTAAGCAGTTTCACATTAAAAAAATCTGTGTTTTTACATCGCTGCTCCCATGGAGGGGCTGCTAACTAAGGTGGCCGACGCAAAAACGCAAAATGGCCCTATCTAGAGCCAGTATTTGGTTTGTCCTTTCTGAGCTACTGTAGAAACATGGTGGTGCAATGTGGCAGTCTCCTCCTGCTCCCTATGTAGAAATAAACGGCTTATTCTAAGGTCACAAAAACACAACAATTCTTATTTTCAGATGATTATACAGTAAAGAAAACATACTATTATATTCAATTTCTGCCAACATATCCCCCTAAATGCTACACACTGGACCTTTAAACTATGACTGAAGGGACCATGCCAACTAAACATATTCAATCAAATACAATCATACAAAAGACGAGGTCATAATTCAGGACAGAAATTCACAAAAACATTAGCACAAAAGAGAAGGTATTGTATCAAAAACTTTATTCTCAAATAATGTTTTCAAAATAGCTGATAGATAAACTGTGAGTCTCTTTAACAGCAGGTTGTGAGGCTGCATTCACATACAGTATCTGTTGTTTAACCATTTACAACACTCCATGTTGTTTCTCTCTCGTGATCTCATGGGAGGACAGAAAAATGCCCTTTTCTCGTCCTTTAATTCAAAACTTAGAGTATACTAGTTAAGATGGGAGCCTCCAGAACGGTTGCTGATTTGCTAATGCGTCTGTTAGAGCCTAAATTTACCACAACTCCATTTTCCACTCTAAACCCATCATGTCTAAGCAAGGAGAACCAGATTCCTCCTTGTTTAGACAGAAATGAGGTCAGATTTTGGTCCGTAAAGGGGTCAAGTCATCCAAAATCTTTTGTGCCTGTGGACGTGGAAGTCTTCCCTCTCCCAGATATAGACATTAGGATCAGCCACACAGGGCTGCTGTTACACAAGAACACGGCCTTTTTTAAAGGAGGTGTCATTTTCAATCCATCCGTGAATACTGTTTATGACATTATGACACTAAACATCTGGTGTTGTTTAACGGAAAGAGTGTATCTAAAATCAATTCAAAAAAATGTATGTAAACAACATAATTTAATGCAAGAAATCACCGATGCTCAGGCAACTCGTAGGGCACAGCTGCCACATTAAAAGCCACATTATATATCATATTTCTGCAATGAATGGTGACTTAAAAATGTCCAAAAGAAACACATACTCTGCCGGCCCCGCGCTGTAGAGCAGTAGGAGCTGACACATCATTTTATAAGACCAAAGTGTTTTAGATTGTGAATATAAAACTTTTTACAGGTGCGACCCAGAGATAAGTGTCTCTCCAGCGTGAGGGAAAATTAACTCTGGGTCCCACAAGGTTTTCTGTTCCTGTGTAAGAGCAGCCGTAATGGACAAAAGAGATCATATGACATTTTGATATTTGATACTCAGTTTGAACCATAGATTTTTTTTTTTTTACATGGTGTGTAACAGTAAAAACATTGACTTTAATGAACAAGATTTTGTTGTACCTACATCATTAATCATAAAAAGTACAGCATGTTTAATAATTTGTTTTTTACAAATTCTCCATAAAAAATAGATTTCTGTACAAAAATTTTTTTTTCTTTTGCACCTACTTCAAGTTCAGCAGCACATGATGATGGCGAGAGGTGACAGTGATGGCAATGACGGTGATAATGATGCTTTGAAACAATAATGTTAACGATGGCGGCAGCTTCCTGGTGAGGACTTGCCATTTTTCAACATATCGCTGTGCCAGTTAGGACAGCAAAAACAATATTTTTTTCAGGAGACATTTATAAGCGACAAACTTATTTACTGCATGTCAATATGTGTTGCTGAAACGCATCCTGTCAAAATAACGTGTGAATATAACACTAATATGTGTGGTGTCCCAATCTACAAGCTGCCATGTGCCGAAATGACAATTATTCATCCTTTGCACTGATGATTGAAGCAGGGCTGCAGTCAGCTCACGCTCAATTCAGACACACCGGTTTTAGATTTTCTTCAAATCTCTGACGCTGAATGTATGGCATGAGAAGTATGTACTATCCGAACCACTAAGAGGAAGGTGACACAAAGGCCTGTCAAGGGCAACAGTGAATATTTTAATTCGATTACACTACAAACTGAATCTGAAAGCAGCCAGAAACGCACACAGGAAGGTCCGATTTCCATCTGGCAATGAATGACAGTGCAGATAAAAATCCAGAAAAGCTGCTGAGCCACATATGAACACATGTATGACACTGTTGTTTTCCAGCACTTTACCTACAGTATTCCTGCAGGAAAAGTTCAGCGGCGTCACTCTGCAGCCCTCCCTGGATGTATGTGCACCGGTGTTTAAAGGGCTCTCAAACCCCATCTTGATGTAATTTAGATACACCTTACAGCTGCATCGAGCCGTATTCTGTGTTTTAACACCTGGTGGAAAAAACCCATCTCTACCACGTGACACTGTGCGAAAAGGCAATGTGTGACATTTACAATTTTAGCTGGTATTTTTTTAAGCTCATAGCGACCTGGGCCCCTTTGTTTCAATGAGGACTGCTGACAATACCACTTTAGAGAAAGTAAGGGACAAACTTCTTCCCAAACTGTGAAAAGTCTCAGCTGAAGAAGCAGAAACAACCTTGGCATTTCAAAATTTAGTGGGTAGTTGTATCTTTGTTGTAGCCAGCTGTCGCTCTTTAAAATAGCAAGGACTGCTGACAATGCCAAATGAAGGACAAAAGTGGAAACTTCTTCACAAATTGCGAAGAAAGTCTTGAGTGATAGCCACATTTTAAAGTCATCTCAGAGGAGGTGTGTGTCACATTCAGAGGGATACTGATCTATGAATCTCAGAGGCCAGAAGTCTCTGTGTCACACTGTATCAGCTTTACTGTATGTGGATGAGAATAGCCTAAATGTTGTTGTGAAAGTATGCTCCAAAATAATAGGAGCCCAGTGAGGAGACCTCCTCTGAGAGAAACAGGTGGCTCAGAAAGCAAAAGGAATTCGCAGCCAATCGGACCATATCCTGTCCAGTGAATTCACTGTAATGCCCTCAGGCCGACAGTATAATGTGCCCCTTAGGAGAATAAACTGCCACTCTGAGTCCTTCATTGCTTCTGCTATCAGACTACTTAATGTCAGCAGAGCTATTTTAAGTGAATTTTTGTGGTCCACTTATACATTTATATTTATATATATATCTGTGTGTGTAGACGGGCATTTAATAGGACTTTTTTTTAACTTGGTTATTTATATGAAATGCAACAAACGGTTTATTTAATTGGCTCATTCTCCTACTTTTCCCCCAACAGAAATGAACTGAAGAGCCTAAACCAACTAGGGTCCTTTGTTATAACATTTGATTCTATTCAGATTTAAAATAAGGTGCGACACACTTTCCGCTTCAATGAAAAATGGTGTCCATTATAAGATGGCGTCCAAAGAGTGATCTTTATCAGAGCCACAATAGACCTCCTCTTTCCGCTATTCATAGGTCGAGGGGAAACACAGTTAGACTGCAGAGAATGGTGCCTTTCTTCCCATTCCTTTAATTTAATTAAATAGTCATGAAAATGAATAATCTTCAGCTATCAGCTCGACATCTGTCTCCTTTTGGACTACAAACTGGACACAATGTCTTGGTGACCCTGTTGAAGACTTTTTTGTTAAAACTGTGACCTAGCACTTCAACAATCCAGGGCTGGTTTCAGCACCTCCACCATGACTCAGCATATCTGTAGTCTAAATTTACCCAGGTATTAGAATCAAGGGGAAACAATATTACAGAAATACTGTAATAACAGCTCTGCCATAAGCTTGAGACCATTTCCCCAAATTTCTATGGGCACACACGATCTGAAATCCAACCTCTGTAGTACTACTCTGATCTTTTCATGCCAGGATAAACTGGGACAACGTTGAGTCTAAATTTTCTAGTTTGAGCACACTGGGAGATCAGATCTGTGTCATTAATTGTTATAAATTAGACCCTTTATTACACCTGTGGAAACCTTGCAGCCTCTAATTTTCAGGCTCCATTATGCTCTCTTGACTCCATAGGAAATCTCAACTGAATTAATTAAATCAATTAAAATAGAAGCATGGGGTGCACTCCAGCAATAAAAAGAGAGCGGGCTCGCTATCTCGTGAGCAGATGCTCTGCTGTTGTTTACAGATGCCTTGTTTATTTCTGTGAGGAGATTTTGAATGTGTGTCTTCTGTCTTGCTGCCCTTTTTAACTGTTGCCACTATTATAGCTGATACACGCATCTGCATTCCTTTATTTTCTGTGCCTCACACCGGTGCATGTGCGTTTGGCTGTCTGACCATGACCCTGCCACTGAGGCTGTGAATGACAGGCCGACAATGGATATTATAATACGGACAATATCCTGTAGTCATGCTCCCAAACATAATCGCCATTGTTTCAGGGACATTTCATTTGCAACATCCATGTTTGGAGAAGATTCGGTTTCAATTAAATGAGCTGAAAATGTAAATAGAAACTGCAATTTGCTCGTTACATGATTCATTCTCACTTATTTCAGAACAGGTGGATGTGACAACCTTCTCATGCCAAATGTTTTTCTTTCCAGTATTTGAGTCCTGGGGAAAATCCACTCTCTGATTTTAGTGAATTGAGTATTGGCTTGAAATATAACACTGTAATGGACAAAATCGTCGTTTCACCAGTTGTAAGTTTTCATTATCTGATATCTCATACATTCCACTCACCATTTGATAACATATGTGTGAATGAATGGATTTGTGATTTGTGATTTATTATTTGTCTGTATGACAGTTTGATGGATTGAGGTTGAGCGATTGAAAACATGAGGAACATAAACAAAAACTCATTTGGACGATGAAACTCATGCAGGTTAAAGCAAATGCCTGAAGTGCGATGCCAGACTGGCGTGTGTGCATGGAGAGTGAAACAAACAAGAAACAGGCCTGAAGACACTGACAGACACACACTGAAAGCAGTTACATCTGTGATCTAAACCAAGTGCAGCATCTTTCGAAAAAATAAAATTATTTTGAGAGAGCACTGCGAGAAATAACAAGCTTGGCAAGTGATTTGAAACTAGTAAATTTTCTCCAATCCCGCAGGCTTATGGGTGTTAGTACGACATTTCGACTCAAAATACCAGGAAATAAGCTGAATGCGAGGTCCCACCCGCTAAGCTTGTGTATTTGTTGCAGTGAGGTTCCAGCATTGATAAGCAGGATGTAACTTACTCTCTGCACACGAGGTATTTCTCAAACAATGGAGGGGCTCAGGGGGGGCGATAGCTGTCGACAACAATAATTGTGCATGTTGTCTTCATACTGAATCTGTTTGTCCTCTGCCTTACATGACCAATTCTCAAACAGATCACAAATACGCTGTGAGCTCTTTAAAAAGGTGTGTTGAAAGAAGATCATGTGCATCGGATATGTGGCATGTGTTGAATGATGATGCATGATAATGTGAGAACACATCCTTTTAAAGAGAGTTAGAGAAACAGTCACGTTGTTTCTGAAAGCTAACACTGTCTGCGAAACTGAAAAATGAGCCCATACTGAGATACTAGTATTTAGTCTTTATGTACTATTAAGAGTACTGTACAGTATCTCAGAAAATGATGGAGTTTAATGCCTTGAAATAAAACTAGCAGTGTGGCAGCAGTGTTTCAGTGGGACCGTACCGCAAATTATGGATGTGAGCCTTTCTGTATATTTCAGTGTGAGCTTTCAGAAACATCCACTGTTCTATAAATGGCAAAAAAAAGTGGTGTCATTATGTGACACTAGAAGCTCGGAGGTCCATGGGTAAACTGATCCCAACTTTCTGGTTGGCTAGCATGTTGTCATGGCAACAAAATAAACAACGTTATAGCATGTGGTCACACCTTCTGCTAACAGGGAGTGTGAAATATAAATGTGTATATACAAACTCTCTGTAACCCTGTATTTTGTCATTTTATCATCTTTTTAAAGATAGAAGTTTTTGAATAAAATTCTCTTTTATTTTTTGAATGACTCATTTTTCAAACCCATTTCAGACCCAAAAATTATTCATTTTTTCATAACCCAGTCAGAAAAACACACTAGTGCAAAATTTGTGCGGTTTAAGAGTTTATATAAAGTTTATATTTTGGGGTCCCCAGCAGCAGTGGTTTGGGAAGTCCCATGGGGCCACTGGGTATTTGAACATGGAGTCTGTTCATCAATATCTTCACTGAAGAAAAATGCCAGAAGAGACAAATAGAGACAACTATTTGCCTCTGTTTCCATAGCAACCTGTCCTTGTCTCTCTCTTCCCCAGCACGACTGACAGAGGTGTCTATCTTTCCATTTGTCTGCGTCCGTCCGTCTAATTTCTGTCAGTCAACCAGTCCGTCTGTTAATCTGTTCATCTATTTCTGATTTTGTGGCTGGAGAGTATGCTGTAGGAAAAAAAAAAGAAAAAAAAAAGAAAGAAATCAGTCATCACTTGACTGATAATCCCGACCGGAGTTACGAGAAGACAAATCATTTCCTGGATTTGGCCACAGCTGATTGCAGCAGTTGACGATCTTGACAGCTTATTGCCTCCAGGCTTCCACTTGTTCAGCCACCAAGCACAGAATCCTGGCTAGTCCAAGAACAAGAATCAGTTGTCTGACTCTTTGATTGTGTTAGACAGGCCTCTGGAAACCAGTCCACTGTGTACACCAACCCGGCAACTTAAATGTCTGGTTTTCTGGCTCGACACAGTCTGCCTAGTGCTAGTGTGGAATATTGTACATAGGACTGATTTTAAGTGTGTAGTACCTCTATAGAATATTTGAAAACGTCCAAAACTCATCTAGAACTAGTTCACAGGTTCTCATATTAAACCTGGGAAAATAGCATTTGCAAATGCTTGATTTGGTGTGTTTTAGCCTAAAAGAGTTGCCAAATACTGCAGGTAGACGCTGTCATAATGGGCAATACAGTAAATGGCAGAAAGTAAAGACAATCACAGGCATCTGTTTAAATATCCATTATTGACTGACAACTCAACTTACCCAACTCTGTGATTGTCCTGCTATTAAACCTGACCCATTCAGATCTCAAAGTAGGCTAAAACAAACATTTTAACTGTATCTGCAACTGTTATTTGACCCTGGTTTGTCTAGCACTAGTCCACCACTCCTAGTACTAATCTAATACTAGTATCCAGTACTGGATGAGAGTTTCTTTAAAGGAATTTGTCTGGTTCAGCTTGTCACTGCATCGACTGCATTTGGTTGTCAACTTTACAGCAGTCTGTACGATCAATGTCAGATTCCACCAACACAGACTCTGTAAGCTGTAATTACGTCAGAGAGTCCAGTCTTGTCAAGTCCAGCGTGATGGAAGTCCAGAGGGAGGTTTTTGGTCCAGCACCAAAGATGGTTTTTGTGTTGACATATAGGAACCATCCAATTACTATTCGATGTCTGGAGGGGGTTGAAGGGGGGGGCTGTAGTCTATGTGCTTCCCCTTAGGGTGGAACCTTGCATCGGTCACACCCATGTCTGGCCTGCAGCAGGGGAGTTAGTAAGTTAAGCGTTGGCCTATACCACTGTGCAAATTTGGCATGGGGTATGGGGCTAGGTTGGGTTAGCCACTATTCGTGGACCATATGACTGTGGCCATACAAAGCCCTTTCCTTAAGGAGGTTGGGTCAAATTTTGCAGAACTGACACTGGACAAGCACTGTTCAATGAGGTTGTCGCTCTTGGAGGAAGTTCAATTAGTTGTACGATCTTTCTGTGTTTTTCCTTGTTGTCTGAATATCAACATTGCTTTAGAAGAATTCTGGTCCCAGCACTGATCTCCTGAACAACACAAGTGATGACGTCATTGTCTACTCCCTCGTGTACTGATTCCAACTTATTTAGGGAGAGGTGGATGATACCGTTGTTCAGGTGGGAGGTAGAGCAGAGCTGCATTACTGTGAGTATTATGCTGACAGAGGACCAGCATGCTACACTACAGACTGCTCACGGTGACGAGTCCAAATCATAAGTTTGTTCTTTCTTCTCTGTTTGGTTAAACCACATCGCAGACTGCAACAGGGAGTTTGGACTGAACCACTGTATGGGTAGTGGCTGGTTTGTTGGACTATACCACAGTGCAGACTGTATTGAGTGTGGTATCGAATCGAACTGCCTTAGCCTCAGTGGGCTTCATGTTGGTGTCATACATTGGGTTTTCAAATGAGGCCTGACCATTGGAGCTCTCATGGCCGACATAGCCATTGAACTGGACCTTGGGACGCGTCCTGCAAAACAAAATGAAAAGAAAATTATGTTTTTTTATGGCAGGTTTTTGGTTTCACAAGGATATCTTTACAAAGTTGCATTTAAAGTTGGGAAAAGAAAACAGTCAAACCAAAAGGATGCAGGTCTCTGAAAAACAATATGACAAGTAAAACACAAACTAATAGACATTTAAGCACCGCAAAACTGAGTTTCTCAAATTTGTTATTGTCCTTGTAGTAATATACAATACATTTTCGCTCTCACCAGCTCTGCCATATAAAATCACAGACAGCCACTTCCAATAAAACAAGCTCAAACATGTATGCCCAGCACAAAACGACAAGGAGCCTCAGTAAAGCAGTGAGCATCCAGCAGATTCAGATAAAGGTATTTTTTCACTAAAGTTGGTGAACCAAACTAGAGCCAAAAGGTCTGGGAATATTAGGCTACACTCGTGAGGTAACCAGAAACATGACTCATGACATGATGGGATTGTATATTGCTTTTTGTTCTACTGTGTCTATGAATTATGAAGCCTTTTCGACCCCTAGCTGTTCAAAATTTCCCTTATGAAGCTTTAAGTGTAAAGATTCCAGCTGATTACAGGATGGTGGTACATATTTAAGTCTTTAATCTGTGTGAAAAGCTTAAACAAGATAAGACAGAGTACATACTGTACAACATGCTATAATTTGCACTGCATGTCCTATTTAACTTCACTGATGTAGGAAGCACAGGTGTTCAGGAAAATTCAACGACTACTGAAATGCAACATGTTCTGGGACTACATATGTAGAGGAACCTGTGCATAATTGTAGGGGCATAGATTAACCATTAACTGAATATTGACTCTTCTATATCATTTTGTCTTGTTGAGTTCTGCAACCAATTCAAAAATTCAATCAAAGACGTTACCTTAAGCGAATACTTCACCCCCAAATGACCATTTGTGTATAAATTACTCACCCCATGTTACGCTGAATTTGCGAAGGAAAAAAAAAAAGAAGTTTTCCAGCATGCCTTCAATGAACAAAGAATCCAAAAAAGGCAAACATGGTTGATGAACTGAAGTCACTGGGGACCACATTTAACAACTGCAAAACCAAAACTGTATCAAAACATCAGTTTACAAGCTCTCACACAACACGTGCAGTGTAATCCAAGTCTCATTTATCCAGCTGTATGCTCAGTACTTCCCAAACACATGCATTTCTGCATTTGCAATTTGAAACTGAACTGAAAGTGGAAGCATAGATAAGTTTTACTTTTAGCCCCAGTTGGAGAGGGCTGGCGGCAAGGTAATGCCTGTGAGCATGGATAAATGAGACTTGGATTATACTGCATGAGTTGTGTGAGAGTTTGTAAACAGATGTTTTGTCAGTTTTGCTGTTGTTAAATGTGGTCCCCAATAACTTTAACCCATCAACAATATTTGCCATTTTTGGATTCTTCAACCCTTCTCAGTTCACATGCAAGAAAAACGTTTCCTTCCTAATTTTAAAATAACACAAGGTGAGTAACTGATATACAAATGGACATTTCCGGGTGAATTATTCCCTTAAAAAATCAGTCTCTGTCCTTTTAGTGGCCTTGTTAGCCATGTTGGGCAAGAGCTTCACCCTTAACATTAAAGGCACAACCTCACTAAGAGCAGGTCTCTGGTATAAATGCACAAATTGCAGGGAAAATGATGGTGGGAGTGAGAACATGAACCATTACAACTGCCTGCTTCAGTGGTTCAGCTGCCCAGTGCCCATCTGCTGCTCTCATGTGAGTGTGTTTGCATGCGTGCAACCTGCCATCATCCTGCAAATGGTACCCAATGGTTTTAGTTCAAAAGAATATATTATTACTCAATGTGGCTGAATGAGGATTTTAAGAAACTTACTGCAGGAGTTCAAACGGATATGCGGTGGAATATGACTACCCCCTCCTAATTTGTCTGTTTGTCGCAGATTACATTTCTGGATAATCAGGTCCTATAATCCAGTTAGATATAATCACTTACTCCCAAACCCTGTGGAACTATTAGCAGGGAGGAGTGCTGCAGCTGAAACACTGTTTGACTCTGACCTCATTAAGAGTGTGTGTATGTGTGTGGTTGTATGTGTATGTGTGTGTCTGTGTGCACGCGCACTGGTAGAAATCCAACCCTGGGGAGCCACTAAGCCTACCCTACATGCTCAACCCATTACTTTACAAAACTGCACACACACCAACACACACCGCAGACCTCCCTGTGTGGCAGTAGTTCAAATCGCTGCACTAGTTTCTGGTTGTGGCTGAAGGTGCAATAGTTTAGTTTTATTGGTAGAATGAAAAACGACTCATAGAATTGCTTTGACAGTGGTACTATACAGACGTGGGCCAAAGCAGGAAGAAACTGCAATGTGCACACTCACCTTGCTGTTATATTGTCTCACTGAAGATGCTACATTGTTAAGTTAATGAATAATTTCTGTCACCTTGCGGTTATGTTGGGCTGGGGCAGTGGTTCTCAACCAAGGGTCCAAGAGGTCCCCATAAAAATGTGGAAAAGTTTATTTTCATATTTTAATTTACTTTAGAAGAGAGCCCAATGTCAGTAATCATATCAAACAACCACAGTCTTGCCTGAGGCAAAATCTAATCAAAAGGGGGTCTGTGATCTGGTGTGCATCAGATTAGTGGTCCTTGACAGGAAGAAAGGTTGAGAAGTATTGGACTATGGCGTTGTGTTTGCAAAGTTAACTTTACCACACAGCTACTGTCAAGTAGGGATGGGAATTGACAGCCACTTCCAAATTGTTTGATCCATTAAATTATATACCTCTGAGATCATTAATGACTTTTATCAATGCTAGGTTGTTTTTCTGACAGTTGCTCACTGCAAAACAATGGCAAAACCGCTAGAAACTTGCTACAAGAGGGAGTCATGGCAGGGACGGAGAAATGGTCCAAATTGTGGCTTCATTTAATTTTAGAAAGATGACAACAGTGCTGCTTGTAATGTCAATGCAATTATAATTTCAAGTCAGGGTGGAAACACCAGCAATATACTGGAGCTTCTTTCTACAAAATATGGGCTTAAATTTCAGGAATGCCATGTATTTGACACTTAACGCACAAGTGCTACTGCCTCCCAACTGAGCAGCATGTCTGTTACTGAGGGTAAATACCCTGTTATAATAACATTAGTGCCACGCAGCTTCACTGTGTTCAGACTCAGAGATAATAAAACAGTTGCACTGTGGCTGAAAACTTGTAAAAGCCTACTTTTTTGATACAGAAAAGTTATAAAGGATCAATAAAGAATTGGATTTATGTGCAGGACTGATAGTACCACTGGTATCAACAAAATCTTATCAATTCCCATCCCTTCCGTCAAGTCAAGATGAAAGTAATGAAAGTTACAAGTAGCAGTAAAAATTTACAAAAGCAGCAGCACACAGAAGTAAACATATGACTTGTTTCAATTAGACCTCTTTATCGTACATCAAATGTTGTATTTGTTCTTGATGACATCATGCTGACAGAGAGATGACAATGAGATCAAAGACAAAATAAATCTGTCTAGCTTTAAATGATTGCTGTTTTAACACAGTAGGGCTGCACTACCTTTAAAAAAACCTTAAGATTATGTGTTCATTTTTTCCATGTTTCCTGAGTATAAATGTCACCCCAATTACTTTGAGCAGATATGATGAGTCTCCTTGTTTCATTTCCCTCGGAGTTAATATAAAAAAGAGCACACACACAACTCAGTTCAGTTCAGGAAATATGAATCTCACAATTTGGTCCATTGTGCAGCCTTACTAAACAGCATGAAGCAAAATCTGAAAACTAAAAAACAAGGGATGACGAGTTTGACGGAGGATGTGGCGGCGGGCGGAGGTCTGGTTGCTGTTTGAAACCAGGTGAATGACAGGTGCCAGTCTTACCTGCCGCCAGGCCCCCAGGTGTCTTTTGGTCTCTCATTGTCATCTGTGTCAGCAGACAATGTCCTGCATACAACCATCAGCTTTAATATACATCATCTGTCATTGCACACTGCTAACTGGCCAGCAGGTTGTGTTACATAGTGTAAAGTAATGATAGTGTTAGTGGCGTTTGGTATACTACACTGTGCCTTGCCCACAACAGTCACCATCTTAGCATTCACAGGATTTACTAAACTAACTAGTAAATATCAAGGCACATTCCTAACTTGCTAACATAGCATGTTTCTAGCTGGACATACAGTCTGTGTTTCCTCTATAACATCAGTATTTCACTGCAGACAGAATACTGCAGCATACAGCTACTGTAAATCACAAGCCAACGGATTAACGTGTAATAATGACAATTGTTAGATGAGCAAGATGACTTTGTAAAACTTTGAGTGATGAAGTGCAGAAGTTAGAACATCCCTTAGATGTAGGATCTTAAAAAGGTCTTAAATAGTCTAAAAAAAGAAACAGTAATGATGACATTTTACCCTCAATATAGTTGTGAATAATCTGGCATCTTTAGTCTTTTGTGACCTTTTTTTGGGAACAATACTTATTATCTAAGGTCAATCAGATTTAATCTTCATGGTACGCTTGGAGTTTTGGAGCTATAATTAACTCAAAAAAATTTCTACAAACCTGCCTCTCCTTCCAAAAATATGTACCCGGTGCACTCATTATATTTCAATAGTGATTTAGGATTCAGTGTGTATCAAACAGCCATCTCCTCAGTTTGGAAGTGACTCAAATAAATCAGGTTTTCAAAGAGAAAAAACCCCCATCATTACTGTCTTAACTACACAGGATCTGTTTTAATGCTGGTGCAAGCTTGGCAAAAGCACAAATGCTGGTTGGCTCCCAAGATGGAAGGTGGCAAGTAATTTACTTGTCTGCCTGCACTTATTTAAGTAGTACTCACACTTGCTTTGCATCTCATATGCATCTAAATTCACATCAGTGTATATCTTTCAATGTCATTATGGAAGATTTGTACTGGGTTGGATTATTGGGTGATGCTTAACATTAACGTCCTCTACAGTTGGTTGTAGGATGTGCAAAGGTGTCCCACTTTAAAGTTTTTGTCATGTAAATGTGATCTTTATGGGAGGTGCGCATCCAGGCAAGCAACGGAATAAACAAACTACATTTTTTAAAACTTTGAACGGCTCCAGGCAAAACATTTTAGCTCCTGGCTCGTATGGAAGCTGTCAAGGTGTTGCAGCCGGGAGGTGCAGTGCGACTCTGACTGCTGACAAAGTATCCTGCCTTCTTGTCTGTGCTGGAGCGGAGCTGAACTTGCACCTCTGGCCATCAAAAAAAAAGAAAAGGCATCCCAAAGCCATGTGCCCCTGCATCTGCACCTTCAATAAATTAGAGCCCTGTTTCTCAAAATACACACGGTATGAACTGTTTCGTGGAAGGAAAGGTAAATAGGCTTACGCTGTTGTGTTAGACTACAATATTAGTTTAATTTTCGTGTAACAAAACCTGTCACTTCAAAATGCTTCAAGTGCAGCTACAACTGATAGCAGAGAAATGTCTGCAGTCTAAAACATCATCAATAAACTGCATCAGTGCTCATATTTATCAAGCATCTCAGAATCCCTCCTGGGAATTGTGCTGTATGTTTGACCTTTTCTTCAGAGTAGGACTTAAATACTGTAGAGTACCTAATTAATCCTGGTGGGATTTTTCACTCTTACAACACCTTAGAGCAAATAAAGACAAATAAACAATACTCAATCAAATAATGAGCAAAGAAAGGAAGGGAGTTATTAAGTAAGTTTTGGACACCTGCTCTCAATAAAGAGTTTTTTTTTTTTTTTTTAAATTGATACCTCAAGGTTGGACTAAATGCCATCACATTCATAAAGAAACCACTGTAGGGGTGTCTTAATATATTGGTATTGACGATAACCGTGATATTTAAAAGGAAAATGTTGAAGTCATGTTAATAATGCGCATATAATAATACTGTGTAATTAGTCCAGCGCCTCTTAAGTCATTTTAATTTCTCTCCGTTCTTGCTTTATCTCCACAAAGTTAAAGATTAATTTGACGGAGCATTATTATTAATATTTTCACATTTATTACAGATACTGCGATGATAATCAAGTTATGAAAATCTGATCATCTGCCAGCCTTAGACTGTTGTTTTAGATACATTTCATTGTTGCCAATTAAGTGTAAATTACAAGAGCTTGTTTGTGGAGTTTTGTGAAAAGGGCATTACTCATCTGACCAAAAAAAAAAAATATATATTTTTTTTTAATGCAACTGTAAACTCCTGCAGCACTCTGTGTTTTAATCTTGACAATGTAAGATGACTTTCCAAGGTTCACAAAGTTTGAAAAATGTTTTTAAATCAACGAAAATGGACAAAGTATGTGTAGTTAGGACTCATTTCTTTCTTTGAGAAGCTTGATAAATACAGGCTGAGGTTTTAGTGCCAGCCCCAAAGAATTAGAGGAACATTCACCAAAAAGGCAGACACACAGTAATAAGACTTTCATCAGCGCGAGCCTTAAGAGATCATAATGCGATGCTACCCAAAGACATGTCTCAAATTTCTCAAAGTTAGAGAGTGCGGGTGTTTTAAGGAAATGCATGAAATAAATTACTGAATAAGGGAATAGTGGTGCACTGGAAAAAAAAAAACATTCAAGAAACCATTAAAATACCCTGAAAATCATGAAGTTACATCTGCACAGGTAATAATTCAAGGGGGATATTTTATTTTAATTATTTATAAGGTGAACCTGCTAAGGATCAACGGGGCAAACACCTGTTTTGTATTCTAGCGTGCTGGTCATCTGTTCTTACTCTGTTGGACTGACACTGAGGATATACTGTAGCTTACCTGTGCTTGTAGAGGTAGAAGGCAAATCCAGACAGGATGAGGGCAAAGAAGGGAACTAAGATGGCTGCTGCCACAGAGCTGCTGTTAGTGTAGGGGTTGGATGGGTCCATTGCCATGGTTACAGGGCCTGGGGATACAGACACAGATGAACCCACACATCCATGAACACATAAACACCCATTTGTGCATGTGTAACAGAGGCTTCTTGTATTAGTAGTCTGTTGAGCTCTGCCTTTTCATGTTTACTCAGTCTGAAATTGAATTAAGTTTAAATTGAGAAAAACATTTCAATATTTTTTCAATTTGACGGAATATTTTAGTCCCACTTTCAGTGTGACATCAAGGCTGTATTGTTTGTTGGGGTTGTAATTGGTGCTGATGTTACGGACAGACCTACCTTGCCTTGTCAGATGGAACTTGCCGAAGTCTTTACTGTGAATGTGCCCCTGGTAGACAAACGTCTTCTGGTCTGATTCTGCAGTAACCTGAAAAACAAAGCAGTCAGTGTTCAGACTGTAGTCTGATCGTGGATAATAAGTCACCTCTGTGCATTCAGGACAGAGCTCTGATTCTCTGTCTGAACACGACTGGGCCTGACCCAACCACTGGGATCGGGCCATTATTCCCCCCAGCTTGAATCGGGCCTGGTCGGCATATATTTACTACTGGCAGCTCTTGTGCATAAATGGCAGGAGGGATTGCAGCTGAGGAGCAATATAGTGGAGCGCTGGTGGAGAGAGGTAGAGTGCGCGAGAGATGGACGTAAAACAAGAGAAAGAGAGGGAGAGGCGGCAAGGTGATTTGTTTGGCAATGTTTGCTTCTCCCTCCCCAGCAGTGGCGGAGATGTGCGTAACGGGCAGCCAACAGCGGTGATCTTCATCTGCATGCGGCATCACCATGGATGGCCATGCACACTAGATGCACCGAGGGGCACGGCCCGCTCTGCCAACCCTGTTGTGCACGAGATGACAGACTACTGAAATAACAGAAGGAAGGGGAGATTGAGAGGTTTGATTAGAGCTCAAATTCAGGTGGAAGAGAGCTTTTTTTTTTATACCCTGGTTTCCTAAACTGTTATTGAATTAGTACAGTTTAATAAAAGATCTTTGAACAGACAGTGGGAGATAATGTAAAAGTTCTTTCAGCATTAAAGGATTATGTCATGGAGACACAAAGCGCAGCAGAATAAGTTAGTAATAGGATTTGACACAGAGGTAGTCAGTGTTATGCACGCTCAAACTTTACAAGAGCTTGCTCAAAGTTCAGTTCACATTGATTAAAATGAACAAGTTCATCTTCATAGTTCACAATGTGTTAGCAAAAATAAACTAGTTTTCATTAATTGTTTTTTAATAAAATAAAATCTTATCATCATTCACTTGCAGATATTTCTCAAAACTGCTCGGATGCTTCAGCTCAATGTGTTATTTCAAATCTGTTGCTGATGTGGCTGACTTTCAGACTCACGGGCACAATTTGCATAAAAAATGTGACATTTTTGTTTGTTACTGATTTTTTTTTATAAAAGTCCTTTCAATATTATATATGTATAATATAAACTGGCTTTAGCAGTGCTGGTAGCTGCATTGTCTGAATTACCAGTTGCACTAGCCATGCCAGTGTTGTGTCAAAGTCTGCTCCCTCATCGAATAGTGTTTCCCTCCTGAGAAAATGCTTGGCACCCCCCTCAGTGGTTGGGTTAAGGAAAAGGTTTGGTTCAGATTTGTGTAGGGGGAAACACATATCGATGGGCATCAGCACCAGCAGGCCGGGAGCCATAAATCCTTGGGTGCCATAAAACAGTGTGTGAGCATCATTAAAAAGACTGAATGATGTTCCCGTTCATTAGTTGCAAACGGTTACGATCAGTTCACTCTTCACCGAAAACATGAGCACGTTCAGTGTTCATGCACAACACTGGAAGTAGAATGGTGGATGGTCTTAAACTCTATCAACCAAAACTACAGCAGGACGTTCCTGTGAAGGTATTTGTAAGGAAAGTGTGAAGAAGTGGCGTACAGATTAAACATAGGGTGTGTGACTGCAGTAGATCAATGAATACTTCCTCCAGCAAATGTTATTCTGTAAAAAGTAATGTTATTATTATCTTTTTCAATCAACCATTTAATGTATTTTAAGTATTTAAAGCATTATGTGTGTCACTTTGTAAACACAAACAATTATTTTTTGGTATTTTACATTATGCCATCTAAATTTGAGTGCAAGGTTTTGCTCATTAACATTATCTCTCCACCTCTTTTACTCTCTCTCTCTCTCTCTCCTCTTCCCCTTTCCACCACCTCTTGTTTGGAAACTGAAGTTTTGCCCACAAATCGACAACCGAAATTTCCTCTTCAAACTGTAAAATGACTGTTTTTCAGGAATCACAACTCAGCCATCACCAGCCTGACTCTTCCCCTACCTCACTCTTTGTCATTCGCATGATAAATTGGCTGTCTATGTGCCTCCCTCATTCCTTTCTTCCCTCTTACATCCTTTCATCTCCCATTCCTGCCTGCTACTATCTTTCACAATCTCCTCACTCGGTGTCTCCATTCCACACTCTCCTCCTCTGTCAGCAAGTCAAACAGGATCAGATTTTTAATCCATTACCCAAATGTACACATGATCTTCAGAAGTCGCAGCTTCAAATATCACATCAAACTAAGTTAAAAAGTCTACATGGAGCATGGAAGTTGACTTTCTATCTGTATTTCTCTTTTTGTCTTTCCTTTGAAACACTTCTAGCATTCAACATCTTTGAATTTAAAGTAGGCGACTGAATACGTTCAACAGTCTAAAGAAAATACCATTTATGCACATCAAGGAAAAATTATGAAAACACAGAGTAAATGTGCTATGAATCGACAATATCTGAGCCACACGTGTGGTTTCATGGGAAGTGACATGTTGAAACTATTTATTGGCCAGGCTGGTAACGTCCTTGAGTCTCTGCAGGACGCCTTGAAACCTCACAGCGACAGCAAGGCTGTGTCTGAAATCACACCCTTATTTATGCATTTACTACACCCTCTATAACAGACACTCAGCAGTGAGTTCATTATACCGTGGATTCATTTTTGATTACTTTTAGCAGCTTCAGCTAATGGTGATCATTTTAAGAAATAACTTAGTTCTTACACTTTTGTAATGAAAACAAAAGCTTCTTGGTAAACAGCATCATTCCTCTATTTGAGGAGACTTACAAAAGATGTTAATTAGCTTTAATTATATTCAAAATCTGTTTTGCATAATGAAACTGAGGATTTGTCTGGAATTTAAATACACCTCTTTCACAAGACCCTGTTCAGCACAGTAGTGGCTGTGGGCTGAGAAATGTGGTGTAGATGGTGCTGCCAGTGGAGGAAGAAGTACTCAGATCTTTAACTTGAGTAGAAGTAGCTATAGTACATTGTAAAAATACTCAGTGACAAATCAAAGTAGTAAAAGTACTCCTAATGCAGAATCTGTCCCATTTCAGAAAAATATTACTTTTTATATTATATTATATTACTGAATTATAATTAATATTTTCATTAATGTGTTCATTACTTTAATGTTGTAGATGGTAAAGGGGGGAGCTCATGTTAATTACTCTTTATACTGATGGGTAGTTTATCTATACCAGGGGTGTCAAACATACGGCCCGTGGGCCAGAACCGGCCCGCCAAAGGGTCCAATCTGGCCCACTCAATAAATTTGCTAAGTGAGAAAATTGCAGAGACGTCATTAATTCCACTTTTTCAATTAAATACACTGTTATTCCTATTTGTCCAAATTATCCAGTTCCTATTTCATCACAGAAGTAAATGGGAAGCCAGTTTGCTTGGTATGCTCACAGCACCGTTCAGTGCTCAAGAAATATTATATAAGCAGCACTATCAAACTCATTGGAGTAAAAAGCTAGCTACATTATTGAAATACACAAAATAGTATCAGCATCAAGGCCACACTCATATGGTGAGTTTGCTGGAAATTAAATTGCACTTATTTTTCTTTCATTCTTTATTTAGCCTTCATCTTAGGCTGTCCATCATTTGTTTTGTAAATGGATTGCTCATTAATTGTGAATGTTTTCAGGATGTAAGCTGTAACGTTACTTCTTCACACTAAAAGAAAGGGACAAATACAAAGGCTTTCTTATTTACAGGTTATTATGCAATGGTTTTACTGGTCCGGCCTACTTGAGATCATATTGGGCTGTATGTGGCCCATTAACTAAAATGAGTTTGACACCTCTGATCTATACTAATTAATCATCACAGATTTGTAGAAGTAGAAGTATAAAGTAGCAGAAAATGGAAATACTCAAGTACCTTACAATTGTACTTAAAAGTACAATTATTAACTTCTATCAAAAAAATTTTTTTTTCATAATCATTTAAACTGTCACAATATTCACACAGCATTAAATGAAACAATATAATATGTGAAAAAAAAATCATAATCCTCTACCTACTCTATTGCCTTGTAGCATCTCTAATGGCCTCACTGCAGGTGAACAAAAACAACAAATCAGAGCTGAGGAGTCTCTGAAGCAGCTGTCAATCATGTCGATCACTGCTTGGGAACTGCTGTCAAACTGTCAGACTATCCGCGCTGATCAAATACGAATCAAGAATCTGTTACTGTATTGCCAATTTCTTGTCTGAAATGTTTTCAGAAACATATGGCCGCCATGTCGGATACAGTTGAACGGAGTACCAAGCACCACCCACCAGTTAGACACTTTCTCATTTTACAGCTAAACAGTACACTAAAATATGTTTCTGAAAACATTTGAGGTGAGAAATGGGCAGTGTAGTAACGTAAACAATGCTGTTTAGTTTGACAGTTTGACAGCAGTTCATGGAGCAATTGACATGATTGACGGCTGCGTTAGAGACTCCTCGGCTCTCATTGGTTGTTGCTGCTGCGCTGCACCACCGCAATCTGATTCTAGTGAATGCCATTAGAGGCAGTAGGAAGAGGAGGAGGAACATGATTTTTTTCTGTCTCATGTGCTGTTTTCAGAATATACGCAAATTTATTTTCATAAAAGTTACCAACCCTAACTTTAAGTACAGTACTTAAGTGCAAGTATTTAATTACTTTGCACCACTTTGTGCTTCATTATTGTTACAGAGGGCAGTGACATTGACACTGTGATATTGATTTTGATTAATAATAAAGAGATATGTAAAAACATTTATTTAAAAAAGCGTGATAGAGAAAAATAAGAGGCAGTTTGTCTTACATATCCATCCATGGCCCAGTTGTCGTTTTTGAACTTGCTGTAGTAATGCTCTGTCGGCCCCTTCACCTGGTAGACCTTCAATAGCAGCTGGTTTTCCTCTGACTTGTAGGTACCTGGATGAATGAATAAGCAGGGAAAAGAATGGGGTTAGTGTTTGAACCTGGTGTAATTTAAATAGCAGCCATTTAACTTTTAATTTGTGTTGACATTTAACAGTAAAAAAGAGAAAGACATTGAGGCACAGGTAACATGGGAGGTTGACAAACAGAAAGACAGATAGACAGGCTGGTAGGCACACAGACAGACAGGTTGACTGACAAATAGAGAAAAGGAGACACTTTGACATTTTGAATTATCATACTCTATTTCCTTCACCAAGCAACTGACACATTACTGGGGAGAAAGTGACATTTACCCTTCAGCTACATGTCTTTACTTGGTTAACTATAGTGCCAACACGGAAACTGTTGCTGTTCAATATGACAAGTCCATGTAAGAAAAATATCACAGATTCAAAAATGAAATCATTTTATACACTGCCTCCTACCTGCTGAAAATCTTTCATGACCTCGGGATCAAGCTGAACTATTGATTGTGAAATGTCAAAACATACATGAGTGTCAGACAGCTTTTCTCCGTTGCTATTTTGGAGGCTTTCACTCAAGAGTGCAGCCTAACCTGTTTGTTAAGCTGCCAGTCATTTTCATACAATATACTCCATGTATCTGGAGTACATTAGAATAAAAAATACATCATATGCACAAGAGCATTGCTGCGGGAGGTTGTGTTGCTCAGGTAATAATTTGGCCTTTCAGAGTGGTGTGGTGATTCTGCAGATGAATTGGTGTAGAGGGGCTCAGGCACACAACTTGTCAGGTGGTTCATAATTCCCACCAGTTCCACTGCATGTTATATTAATGCTCCAGCACAAAATCATTTCTTTCTGCCCTGCAGACTGTGAATGTTTATAAAAATTTCAATGTACCTAGGTGCAATATAGGGAATTGCACCAATTTCAACATAGATATCAGCAGTTCTCTGCTAATAAGTGTAAATGAAAGCTGGATCTTTATCAACCTGGTGTGTACTTACACCTACAGAGGTGCTTCCACCTGTGTTTTTACACTGCATTTAAAGTCTGTAAATCTTCAACATCTGGAATGTGACTGCTCTTTAACCTCACTGAAAACAAAGGTGCTGTTGCGATGCTCCTTTGCAGTTAGGTCAATTTTATTTTCATTATTTTTATTTTCAAATATTTAAAGGTCCCATATTGTGAAGTCAGATTGCCATATATCTTTTTTAATATAAAGCAAGTATAGGAGCCATAAACACTGTGAAAGTATCAAAATCCTCATTCCCCATAGAAATGGACACAGTCCATATTCAGACACTGTGCCTTTAAACATGCCGTCGGGTCTTCTGTGAAGCAGTGATGTCACAACTATACTATGTAGACAGAAACAGAAACATTTGAAATTGTTCCCTTTGTATTTCCTGACATAATTTTTTGTGGACCCAAGCCTAGCAATGCAATTCCAGTAAGACCTTTGATAAACACAGAAAGCACTGCTACAGTGCCATTACAGTCATTCCCCCCAATACAAGGACGGTGCAGAGATGCTTAGAGCACAGATGTGGGAGACCCGACAACACTGACCAATCAGAGCAGACTGGGTTTTTTTGGGATGGGGGCTTTAAGAGGCACCTGCTAAAACGGAGCGTTTCAGGCAGAGGTTGAAGAAAGGTATATTCAGGCAGACAGTGTGAGAAAAATAATGTGTTTTTTGACCATTAAAGCACGTAAACATGTTGTAGTAGAAACCCAAAATACAAGTATGAACCTGAAAATGAGCACAATATGGGACCTTTAAACAACAACAGGTCTTTTGTGAGGTTCCTCAGAGTAGAATTAATTAGAGTCACTCTTAATCATATCAGTGTTTTCCTTGTTTTTTTTACCTGACAGTCTAATTGACACTCCGCTGGTTTCCAGTAATGTGACGTTAACTCTGCCACTGGAAGTGTTGAAGCCAGTAACTGTGAATGTGGTGGCTTGTCTTTTCCCTAGGTACTCGTAAAAGCCGCTCCACTCAGAGTTTGGAGAGAACACATCCACTGGAACTGTAATGGAGACACAGAAGCAAAAAACAACAAGACATTTAAAAGACAAGTTAAAAGGATTACCCCCTTGTTTTAAGGGAGGAAACAAACAAAACACATCTATCTCTGGTTCCTTTGTAATTTACTGCTGCAGTGGGTTAGTCTCTGGCTGTCTGAATCCCACACTTAAAAATATGACTTACTCAAAAATCAGCAGCCTCAATAGTGCTGCAAAAAAAAACTTTGGTCTTTGTCTCTGGTGTTAGTCTCTGCTTGCTGGCTCCCCTATATTGATTATGAAATCCTACTTCAAACTTACAAGCTATTACATGGTATTGCACCTGAAAGCTTTCACTGATTTATTTACTTCTACTGAGTCTTAGTCCTATAAATCTGAACTGCTTGCCCTGACAGTAGACCCTTGTAGTCAACACTCCCTACAACCTCCTACCACAACAGCTATTCCTCTCTGGGAAACACTTTGTGCCAATCCTGTTTATTAAAAAACGTATTAAAAAACAAGCTGCCAAGGAAATGTGCAAGTGCAATAAGTATAAATAGGAAGTCTGTGGTTTAGATACTACAATGTGTGCTGTAGTTGTTTATTCTGCATACCTCGAATCTTGTTCTTCTGGACATCTGACTCTCCTCTGCCTTTGGGATTGACCTTCACTCCAACTGAAACATAAAACAGCATTAAGTTTAGTTTAGCTCATTTGCTGGTTAAGTTTATTGATAGTATATGTGGTATAACAAGGCTGTAGCCATGGAGTCAACACTGGGGGACCAAATCTGATGAAGGCATCTAGAGTCCAGGTTCCCCATCCCCCCAAACATTTGTAAACTCTTTTTCTGGTATATTAAATTATTTATCATGAGCAAGTACGGTATACTATAATCAATGAAAGCTACTATTGTCTACAGATGCAGAACAACATACATGACTGACACTTTACTGAGACTTGATGTGGGCTACTTGACAAATATAACACAATAAAGACACTAACAGTTGAAAACGGCTGTATTGTCTTCATTTCATTTTTGCGTTTGGTTCTGGGTGAGAAAAAGGACATGCAGGTTGGACTGCAAGTGTTGGATGATAAAAATATAAAAATAAAATAAGAGTAACAATATTTTTTTTGATGTTTTAAAGTTTCCATCCTCTGATTGCTGGCTTTGTGTGTTGGTTCTGTCTCCTGCGCCAGCTTGAGTATGAGAGCTGCTTCAATCAGGTGCATTACTATCAGGCATGTTAACTGTGGAGATTTGCTGCTCATTATTATGACAATAAGCAAAAAAATATTCATTTCATTTGTCTTTCCTGAATTAACTTCATTTTGAAATACATCATCCTAGTCTCACATGTATGAAATGTCCCAGAATGATCACTTTAAACATGATTCCTATACAAATTAATGACACAGCACATGGTTATTATAGGATCTGCGGTTCTGGTTGGGCTGCGGATCTGGTGTCAGCAGGTTGAGTTGGGTTGCAGAACTAATTTGCCATGTGCGGGTGCAGTATTGCACGTCTTGGTTCCAGTTCCTAGACAGATCATGTGATTTGTTCCTCAACAATTGGACCCATGCAGGACTCTACCCTGAGCACCATCATACAAGATTCAAGATTATTTTCTATGTGCTCATACAAGTGTACTAGGCCACTGGAATTCTTGCACACGTTGCTGGTTGAATGTGTGGCTAATCAACTGCAGGTAATTCAGCTGTGATAGCTAACATTGGTCATGGCTGATTGATCAGCACTCGTAAATAGGCCTGTTAAAACCACAGGCAGAACTACAGCACACTGTAAACTAGAACTGGTGGTTAAAATAATGGTAATTTGATCAATTTATTTATGATTATGATCACATTTGCTAATGATTATTTATTATTATTTTCTGAGTTTTGGCGTTCCACAAACAAAACCTGGAGGTATTCACTCATGACAGGCAAAAAAAACCCATCACCCCAGCACTCATGATAGGCCTGAGGCTGATTTACGAGAGCACAGCAATAATATCTGGATGATAATCTGTATTTATCTTAAACCACATAGGATTATGACATCCAGTTTAAATTCGAGCCTCAACATCAGCCCATTTCATTCAAGCGGTGCATTTTCAAGATAGGATCTGAATACCTTTACAGAGCGGGGGTTTACCCGACCATCTCCCATCACTTTTGCAGGTTCTGTGCTCCGATCCCCCTGCCAGATAGAAACCGTCTTGACAGGTGTAGATCAGCGTATATCCCAAGGTAGGCAGGTCCATAGATCGAACATCTACATTACTGGGGGTCTCTGGCTGTCTGCATGAATGGGCTGAGTGACAGGGAGGAAAAGAGGAAAATAAATACAGAGGTAAAACTGACACTGTGTTCCTCTCCGTAAAACCAAAATAAGTACTGAGTAAAATGCAACATAAACATCTATGCAACACTCATCAGTAACATTAAAAAGAGATGAATTATAACACACAATATAAGGACAATGATATTAGTACACACAGTACCTATGCACTCAGGTTGAGTTCCACTCCAGGTTAGATTTTCTAGGCACGTTCTTGTGGTGGAGCCAAGGATGTGATAGTTCTTGCGGCACTTGAAGGAAATCTTACTGCCAACCTACATGATGTAAAAACAATAAAAAGTCCTCTTATCTGCTGTTGACCCTGTAGCTTCTTGACCTGCCTGAGTTGTTGTTGAATTAAAAATTAAAAAGAAAAACTTTTACTGACCCCTCAACTCACTGCTGCTAACTCTTTTAATGTAAAAAAAACAAACAAAAACACACCAGCCTTTATCATATTGTCTCTTTTAGTGGATGTGATATTGCTGCTTGTGCATAACACTGGTGGCGGCCCCCCTCCTATCTTTGAAGAGACGTCAGGGGAAATATGATATGTGGTTAATATCCAATTATACTTCCACAAATTGAAGGATTTGCATGTTTGCTTAACTTCCATTAACACCAATATATTCCATCAACAGGTTCTTATCTGTGCTCCAGACAGTCTGGTCTCTAAGATGACAGGAAATATTTGTCATCCGTGAAGTCCTGCTTTAAAAAAAACTGGGTGCCTTTACTTTTAACCTGTCACACACACTGTCCACATGTCATGTGTTCCACGGGCTCTTGTTTTCCAACTGAGGAACTCTGCAAACATTAGACCCACTGCATCTCAGATGGAGTTTATTATTCATGCATGTAGTCATCCTGCTTGTGTTAATGCAACTCCTTTTGTTCTTGCCTCTGTGCATTCACGGATCATGTAAAAGTGGTTGAATACCACTGCTATTTTTTGACATAATATACTCATCTTTACTTTGTTTACATGCCTCCTCATCACTTTAGATTTTAAGGGAAGAAACATGACCTACTTACCAACTAAACTCTGCAATTTAATTTTAACAATCAAAGTACAACTGATGTAATTCTCACCTGAAAGCCCTGGCCCATGACCGGGATACCATAGGCTGGAGTTCCTGGGTCACGACAGTTGTTGAAGGCTGGGTCTACATACGAACACACAGACAGGCATTATATGCATTCAAGTTTTTACAACGGTTTTCCAAGTCAAAGAAGCAGTCTGACATTTCATACGCACTATAATCTTACTGATGTTCTCAGCACAGTCTTTAAGCTGCAGTCAACTTTTACACTCATTCCACTGCGATCAGCATTGTGCAGCAGAGCCTCAGCAATATCACAATGCATCATATTCAACGAACTTAGTCTACAATTTATTTTGTGAGTAAAGCCTTCATCTGCAAAGTAAGCCGTGGGTACAGACAAATGCACTGAAGTAGAAAGGACAATATTTCCCTCTGTAATGTAGTTCAGTAAAGGTATAAAGTTGCACAGCATTCTACAGTAAAGTATTAGTACTGCAGAAATTCAACACAGTGGAATAATTTATTTGATGTTCTTTGTTACTTTCCAGCTCAGCTACAGTAGTGCTTCTAGCACTTAATGTGCAGGAAAAGAGACTGACATCATGCAGTAACAATTGTGAAAGGACAAAAATTGAATTAAATATTGGTCAGGGCATATGGTCACCATCACGGACACAAGACTGTGTTCAATGTCAGCTCCAACATAATATAATAATAATAATTCTGCTTTTCCCTCCATACCTGCCAACACTCCCGATTTACGTGGGAGTCTCCCTATTTTTAACCCTTTCTCTGGCCCTGCTCCCGATTGGTAATTTCTCCCGATTTTCTCCCAATTTCATAGTGATATGAGTCAAATTGGTGTTTTGTGTGTTGTAGTACCTGGCAACCCAACCCAAACGGCCCCGCCCGCCGTGCTGTGCGTGACTGCGCACATTCAAGCTCACGTCCATGCCCAAGCTCGAGGCGGAACATTACAAACTGAAAATGAATGAAACAGCTCCCAAAAAGAAGAAGTATGCGTCGAAATTTCAGCCTGCTTGGTACCAGACCTTCCCTTTTCTAGTTGCTAGCCACGTCAGCAAGTACCACGCGTTTTGCAAGCTATGTCAGGCCGACTTTAGTGGGGAACATGGCGGCGAAAACGACGTTAGCAAATACGCTAACTGCAGCAAACACACACACGCAGTGGAGGCACAGAGAGGAACTGCTAACATCGGCTCGTTCTTGCTGAGAGGTGTGTCGGAGGCACAAACACACACACACACACACACACACACCGTCTGACGGAGGTGTGGGGTTTAGAGACTTTACTTCGCTCTCAATTTGTTGACAGCACTGTTTTGTTGTTGTTTTGTTGTTATTACTGTTCAACATGTTTGCCTTCAAGTAGACTGTAGGTATTCCTGGCAATGATGGCTCCTCAACACAACACACACTCACACAATGTTTGCACTTGCACTTAACACACATTTTGTGATGTACACTGTAGCACATTTCATTGTAACAATGGATATTATTATTATTTAAGGCTCATTAAAAGTCATTTTGTTTATATATTTGTATTTATTGTATTCATTTGTGGTGTAGGGTTATTATGGGCCCATGTGAATACAATAAATACAAATATGTAAACAAAATGACTTTTAATGAGCCTTAAATAATAATAATATCCATTGTTACAATGCCCCCAGGCGGGGATTCCAACCATCCAGCCATTCCAACCGTTACCCCAGAAAATCTCCCCCCTACCACTGTTGGCAGGTATGTCCCTCTGATTTTACAATTTATTGCAAAATAAGCTTCATGCTTTCTGAACTGAAAAAGACTGAATATCACTTCAAAAAATAGAGGGCTGCTTTCCCAGATACGATCTTTACAGAAATCAAATGCTGACATCAAAACTACACAGCTCATCTATTGATTAGATAATATCTCCAGCTCTATGTGCACAGGAATACTAATGCTAAAATGTGCACAAGAATAAATGCCACAATCTTGTTTACCAATAATCTGATGTCACACAATTTTATTCATAACTTGATGAAATGGTTTCCTTTGCAGTAAACAAAATGTCTTTTCCTCAAAATTACGGAAAGAGTGTAATGTGTAATATTTCAAAGATTTACATAAACATTCTTTCAATTTATGCAGGTTTTTCTGTGTGTGATGAATAAAGGTATTAGAAGCTGATGATTATGTTTTTCACAATAAGGCTTTCTGCTGTGAAACAACTTAATTTACAGCCAAGTTAGGGCACAATTAAAGCTTAGAAATGCAATGTGACATCACACCACAGTGCAACATTTCTTGCAAAAAGTTCATGTACCATGGTATGTTCTACAGCTAAGGTCTAGAGTTGTAGTTATAATTTATTTTATTTGATATTTACATCACAGTAGCACTACAACTGTACATTTATGCACAAGAACCAGCTGCATTGTGTTTTATGTTTGTGGCGAAATGCTAATTTGCAACATCTGTCCACAGGAGACTTGTTAAAAGTTAAAAGAGAGAAAAACAGAAAAAAATACATCCACATATCCACACATAGAGCTGCATCTACTCAAAATACAAAACACAAGTTTGTCGACGGGATAATAGGTGTAAGAACAATATTGTTTTTCTTTTAGCCATGATTTAGGATGACTATTATCATGGGAGCATGGTGCTTACATTTTGGACACTGGCACACACACTTGTATTGTGTTTGAGGGCAAAAGTTATTTTATTAAAGTTTAATTACCTATGCAGGCTGGTTGTTGGCCACTCCAAGTCCCATCAGCTTGACAGACTCTGGAGGCGGAGCCTACCAGCATGTAGGGAGTGTGGCAGTAGAACCTGACCTCAGCCCTGTATTGGAAAAATAAATAAATAAATACATCACACACAAAAAAACAAAAAAAACAAAGAGGTTACAAGTGATAATAAAATATGGCCTCAGCATTATCACTTTATCATTTTAGGTAGGTGTGGTTTTGCAAGTTGCAGCAGTGCACGCTTCAGCAAGCTCCGTGACTGTGATGTCTCAGTCTGTGCTCTAAGTGCACGGTTATACTTAACATGATAACCTGCATACACCTTCGTAAGAATGCAGAACAAAAATCCTGAATCATTTTGGTTTAGTGAAAATGAGAAGTTCTAATTAATACACACTACAAGCATGAAGGCATATGGAATACACTAATCATGATTTGCTATAATTTGTATATTTGGTCTCGCTCCTATACACATGAAAATTAATAGTCTGGCTTGTAAGCCTGTTTGGACATCTGTTGATGCCAGATACTGCAATGATACCAGAATACAGAGACCCCTCCATCTGAGTAGATTTTTGTTGGACATAATTTAGTACATCTAAATGTCGATATAATTAAGCACTGTTTAGTTGTATATGCTTTCCAGTATAACGCTATGATGGTTAGTCTGAAAAATTTATCAGCAGTCAGATAAAAGTCGTTTGATAATCTGCAGGGAAGTCTTGCGTTAGTCGTGGTTGCAGCAATGCCAGCAGTACAAGGAGGAAAACTCTAAGTGTATCCTTGTAAACCAATGATCACACACACACACACACACAAAAAAAAAAAATCTGTTTGAAGTTATAGTTGGGCATGAAGTCTCTTGTAGGTTTAATCTTGGGGTTAAAGCAAAGATTAGGTGAATAACTTTTTAGGTTGTGGTTCCGCTAGACAGAAACCAGTGGACTGCCCTCTCCGGGTTGGGAGAGAGTTACTGCCTCAAGCGAGGGAGTTCAAGTATCTTGGGGTATTGTTCACGAGTGAGGGTAGAATGGAGCTTGAGATGGATTGGTGGTTTGGTGCGGCTTCTGAAGTGATGCAAGCGCTGTGCTGGAGCATCATAGTGAAGAGAGAGCTGAGCTGGAAGGTGAAGCTTTTGATTTCCTGGTCCATCTGCGTCCCAACCCTCACCTATGGTCATGAGCTCTGGTTAACGACCGAAAGAATGAGATCATGGATACAAGTGGCCGAAATAAGTTTCCTCCGTGGGGCGGCTGGGCTCAGCCTCAGAGACAGGGTGAGGAGCTTGGACATCCAGAGGGAGCTTGGAGTAGAGCCGCTGCTCCTTTGCATCAAAAGGGGTCAGTTGAGATGGTTCAGGCATCTGATCAGGATGCCTCCTCGGCACCTCCAATTAGAGGTGTTTCGGGCACGTCCCACTGGTAGGAGGCCCCGGGGCAGACTCAGAACACACTGGAGGGATTATATATCTCATCTGGCCTGGGAACGCTTGCGGTCCTCCAGGAGGAGCTGGAAAACGCTGCTGGGGAGAGGAACGTCTGGGGTGGTTTGCTTGGCCTGCTGCCCCCCTGACTCAGCATTGGATAAACGGCTGAAAATGGAGGGATGGATGGTTCTGCTAGCTTATCCAACAAGTGAGGAGATGACTGAATAAGAGCAAACGAGAACCTGCATCAGGCACTCAACACAAGACTACGCCTCTGGCTGAAATAGTTTTCAGTGAGTGCAGTGGTTTTATGTCTACAGGACAGATTAAGGTGTATGAGATCTCTGCTTTTATCTACCAGTAGACCTTTGACCCAAATCTTTTTCTTGTTTTGCTCACAAAACAAAATCTATTTCATCCTTGCAATGTTTCAAACTGACATCCAGACATAGAGGCCAGAAAAAACATCTATTTTTAGATATACTTTACTGAGTCAACATTTGATGACCTTGGTGGAACAAACACTTCCTGTGGTGGTTTCATAGTGAAAACAGAGTACATTCTTTACAATAAAACACACATGTGGAGAACATGCAGCAAATCTTGACTTATTAGCAACAGAATCTTTATGAATCAAATGGCACAATCCTGTTTGAGGCACAACTTCTCTGTTGGCATGTACTATCATTATAAAAAAAAAAAATCCGTATCATCTTAAGGGTGATGCTGCAGTGACAAAAATTCAGCCACAGCAGGCCACCACAAAATTTGTACTATAATTTTAATGATGAATTGTTTTGTAATTTTAATGAAGATTTGATGTGATTTCAATGAAGCACAGGTATTTTGAAAACCATGGTAGCCTTTCTGCAACATTCCATTGTGTTGTTGATACAAACCTTTCATAAAAGAACTTATAGTCTGTTCACAACAGTGACATCTAACCACTGACCTGTAAGAAAAGATGTTCCCCTCTCTAAATCCCCCTCCAGGGGAGCCAGAATCGCCACACAGGACAGCTGAAATGAGACAGCAGACACAGTCAGGACTTCTTCTTTGTTTGAACAGCTAATGCTGAGAGAGAAACAGTGACATGCACCAGTTAAAGCTGCCGGGCAGAAGTTTATAGGTAGTGAAAGCCAGCTGACTTACGCAGACACTGTGGTACGTCTCCTGTCCACGTCCCGTTCCCCTCGCAGGTCAACACAGCAGGAGTGGACAACTGGTAACCATGGAAACAACTGTAGCTGACACTTGAGCCCCATGAATGGTCGGTTCCTTCCACTTTCCCATGGTGCACTTGAGGAGGAGGTCCGCACTGGATCACTGAAACACATACACAGATGTAAATCATATGATGTACATTGACACAGCTCAGGGGACAACATGGTGGCTCACTGGTTTACACTGCTGCCTCATGAGCAGGAAGGTCATGTGTTGGAATCTCTGCACTAGACCTACCTGTGAGCGTGTGTGTGTTTGTGTCTGTGCGTTTGTACAGAATTTGCATGTTCTCTCCACCAGGTGCTCTGTTTCCAAATACAGCTGTTAGCTGTGACTATAGGTGCAGCTCTGTTGAATTTAATCCCATCTGTCTTCTCAACAGTATGCAGTATACAGTACACTGAATGTACAATGACCATAGAAATAGAATGAGAGTAAAATAGACTTTGATCTGTTTGTCGTGGTCATTTGACCAGTTCAAAAGAAAATGGCGAGTGTTGTAGTTCTAACAACATACATCACTGGGGCTGTAAGTTGTGTCACACTCACTAGTTTGAGATACTAACTAGAGACCAACTCGAAATGGGATCACTTCAGCTGCGATACAACAATCCGCCACTTAACACTAATGTGGGAGAGGGGCGTAAGTTGGAGGGGCAGTGGCCCCTTCTCTGCTTACTACCCCCCATCTTCCGGTGCCCTTACTCGAACCGCACCCATCTTCAAACTCAGACATCATTTTGATCTCAACTACACACCTGTAAAGTTTCGTGACTGCACCTGCACAGTTGCAACACAAATTGTGCTGACGAAATCTGTCCACAGGCAGACAGACATAAAAACACCTGGTAAAACACTCAAAACGGCTTCTGTGGTATTGTCTGTTACAATAGGTCCCACCAGGACATTTAGCCATGATGACACATGAAAACAGTACCAGCCGTCATAATGACGTAGAGGCTGGTAAAAAATAGAATTTGCTGACTTACCAAAAGAAATATGTAGCAAGCAAATGCAGCCAACCTCTAATTGCTTCTCTGTCACCAAGGCAAAATAGTTCACCTCTCCATGCTTTGTACTACTTCGTACTATAGGTCTTTGCAATGGCAACCCCACTCATAAAAATGGCCCTGAACATCCTGCTATGTTGTATGTGATGGGAATATAACTCTCTCTACTCACTACTCTGTCTTTCTATGACACTGACAATTCTCTTACACTATAGCTAGCAGTACAAAAAAGACAATTTAACAAACAGTATGCCACTAATGGCTAATACTGTTAGAATGAGATATTTATACTTCACTTAATTGTTTGCTAACATCTGCAATTTTATCTTCAGTAGAGACAAATAAATCAGCAACAAATGAGCTCTAAGACTGTCAAAGTCACACAGACAAAACAGCAGTTTAGACTTGTCCCTGGTGGATATGTAACCCTAAGATGTGGAGGATAAGAACCAACAATTGAAACAATCTGAAGAAAAGCCGGAATTAGACAAAGACATTTTTTTAAACATCGTACCAGCTGCCAAAGCCACATACTTCTGTATTCAGTCATATCTGGGCTGTGTCAGCATGCAAAATGCAGAACATATACATATAGTGCTGAGCAATGCGCCACCTCCTGTGCTTCCCCTCTCTTATACCTGGTATACTGTATAGTAAAGAAACACAGAAGTGTTTTCTATGAGGGATTCCCAGTAGTATACGAAAAGACGGCTACAGATGGGAGTCGTGACATCACGTGAAAACAAAGAACAGCAAAGGCAGCAGACAGCCGTGATCACCATATGGACGTTTACTGTCTTAAAGCAGTAGATGACCGAGGTCACCACATTTAAGTTGCTTAACCAAAAGAAAAACCATGGTCACCATATGGACTGCGAGTTTCTGACAGGGCATTTGGGGTTCTGCATTGTCTGCAATGGCATCTCTGCTTCCGCTCTGGTGACTGGGGGTGAGCTGTGATTTTGTTTTTCTCAAGTCTGCTAAATTAAATGCTGGCAATATTACTCACAAGACAACTTTTCCATCAACCTCCTTCTTCTGAAACGGTGTCCTACATTGGGAATTTTAGGAAGAAATACATATTTTATACTTGAGACTTGCTATGTGGGATTGCTATTTATGTAATGTAATTATTCATATAAACCTACAGCTCCTTTGAAAATGTCATAACTGCTACTGAACATAACAAATGTTGATATCAAATGGTCCAGTGGATTAAATCAATTAATATGAATTAAAAAAGCATCTGTTATACACAGAGAATGGAGTCTGTAATCATATAAACACATACCCTTAATGTGCATTGATGTTACACCAGCTTCACAAGAATTTAAGAAACCTATCATGTGAAGGCACGATTGCATGCACCTGTGTGCAAGCGTGTTGCGTGAGCATTGACGTCTCTGCATAAAACTTCATAACACCCCAATAAACATCTGTGTGTGCATGCCTGAGTGTGCGTGTGCCTAACTCCCTAAGATAATGATAACCATCTGCATGATTTCAAACATCTAATAAAGTCAGTGTAATTCTCATCTAACCAGGAGACAGATGGTTTCATGCTCCATTCACTCTGCTATGATGATATACAGTGCACACAAGCATACACAGAGAGAGAGGCAGATACACAAACAGACAACACATACGTGTTGTATATACAGTATAAGCAGCAATAAGCACATACTGAAATCAATCAATGGACAGAATGGAGTATTATAACAAGTACTGTCTGCTTCAACAGTAATACTTAATATACACACCATATGGACATCTTCCTTCTGTCAATGTTTGACTTTTCCCTTTTTCTGTATTTTGTTTTTTCTCCTTCCATTCTTAACTTTTCTCTTAGTCAATCTTTAATCTTATTTTTTTCTCTGTCTCTTTCCTGTTTCTCTGTTCCATTATCAACAGTCTTTTAGATGTAGAAGTGCAATTAACAAAAAATATCTTTTGTTTCTAACATTGTGGTTTCCAGGCAACTGCCGAGTGCTCGCAACAAACTAATCAGTTGAATAATTCTAGCTTTGTATGTCACCAGTGTCCTGGAGAAGCCTTGCATCTCCCCAAAGTCATCCTCCCAGACTCACAAGAAGTCTTTCATTTCCCCATGTTGTTTTTCTCCACTCTACAACGTGTTCTGCTTGTTGTTTGGCCCATTACAAAATCTACACACCTGCGTGCAAGACAATGTCAAATCCAGTGTCTTAAAGCATGCTGTTCATTTACTTTATGTTGTGTGACCCTGGGAACAATTGCTGGTGGCTAGCCAACAGCTAATGGGGACTCAAATTAATAAGTACTGCTTCTTCTGGGGAGCTGCACTGAGGCGACCCGCACCTCAGTTTGAGGCTTGTTGTTGTATTGTATGTTGGTATGAAAAGTCCAAAATCAGTCACAAAGACAAACAAGGAAAAATGGTTAAGACCTGTGGAAAGATCTGCACCACCTGTGCCTGACCAGGCTGACAGAGAAGGCTGACAAAGTCTGCCTGGATACATCTCACCCAGACACTCTCCTGGTCGCAGATGCAGCTATCCTAAGATCAGAACCAGCTGAGTTAAAAGGCAATTTATTTCTATGGCGATAACCCAACTTCACAAGCTGCAGGAGGACGACATACACAGTGAGGGTCATACAATACATAGAGACATGGGCCCCTGGGCACAGATATGCAAAAGGCCACACCACCACTCCTACACAGGAGCAAGAAACACAGACTTTGTGGTGGTTTTTCCCTCGATTTTGTTGTTTTTTTGTGTCTTTCTTAGGTTATTATGCATCTTTTTGTGGTTTTGTGTCTCATTGAGTAGAGCTGCTGCTCCTTCACGTCAAAAGGGCTCAGTTGAGGTGGTCCGGGCATCTGATCAGGTTCCCTTCTGGGCGCCTCCCATTAGAGGTGTTGTGGGCATGTCCCACTGGTAGGAGGCCCCGGGGCAGATCCAGAACACAGTGGGGGCTACATATCTCATCTGGCCTGGGAATGCCTTGGGGTCCCCCAGGAGGAGCTGGAAAGCATTGCTGGGGAGAGGGATGTCTCTGTTGCCCCCGTGACCCGGCGGATGAAAATGGATGGATGGATGTAACTTTCTCTTTTTATAGTCACTTTGTGTCTCTTTGTGATTATTTTGCCTGTTTTCGTAGTTATTTTGTGTCTCTTTGCAGTGCCTTAGTATCTCTTTGTGGTGTTTTTGTGTCTCTGTGGTAATATTGAATCTCTTCCTGGTCGGTAATTTGCATGACGTTTTGCAGATGAAGGCCATGGGGCTACTGACACTTTGGGCCCTATCCATAAATGCATAAAGATGTGAAAATATGTCTTAGACATTGACTGATCATGCTCATGGACCTCTGTTGTTGTCTTGTTGTTTCGTGTTTTAATTGTGTCTACATTATGTTTATTATTTGCCGTGCTGAATCACAAATTGCTCCTTTGGGGACATTAAAGTTTTCTAAAGTCTTAAGTTTTCTAAAAGCAGCGTTGTTGTTATGGATCAAACTCCAGCTGTCTAAAAATAGAATAAAAAAACTCTTATTGACTTGAGCAGTTAATATTCCACAGCAATATTTCTGCAGGTCTCTGATGCCCAAAGAACTGCAATTGAAGGTTTCTGAACTGTTTTATTTTCTCTTTGTGTCTCCCTTGTTGTGAATAGACTGTGTTGGCTTCACATGAGTCTGGAGGAGTAACTCTCACCCCTGCTTGCTTCCCCACCTCTGCTCTTTACTCTGTCACTGCGATTGACTCCTTTCCCTCTCCCCACCCTTTCTTCTTTCCTCTCACGTCTCCACACTCTGTTCTTTCTTACACTTTGGTCCCCTGCCTCCTTTCTGTCTTCCTACTTTTTTTTTTAACTCTATCCCTCCAGCCCTTCTTCTCTTTCTCACTGCACCTTGCTTCGTCGTCCTTCTGTCCCAGTTCCAGTCCTCTTTTATCCTCTTCCATTGCTCTCTTGGTCTTCTTCTCACACCATTACCGCCTCTCCCCTCCTCCCTTCGTCTTTTAGGTACATCTCTCTTGGCGCAATTCAGCCAGCCAACACATTTTATGGGCTTAATCCCTTTTCTCACTGTGTGTTTACAGGTTTGGGGCAGGTATTGATTTGCCTCTCTTTGTTTCTCCCATCACTCGCTTCCCCACTCTCACTTGCTTCTCTATCGCTCTCTCCTTGTAGCCCCACTGATGGCTCATCACATTCTCTCTTTTTCCCTTTTCATTCCCCCACTTGACTCTCTCTTGTTCCACCTCCCATTTTCTTTCTTTCCTAATCTCTGCATTACTGTGTCTTTGTGTCTTTTTTGTGTCTCCTCTTTCTGTTATCTAATGTTTTCTTCCATCACACCTCTTCATCCCTTCGATTCTTCCTTTGCCTCTCTCCTCCCTTTATATACTCTTTCTTTCTTTCCCCTGTTCCCCTAGGCCTCCTCCTCATTACTTACCTTGCTCAATCTCTCCGTCTTCCTCACTTGATTCATTCTACCTGTCAAGCTACACTTTCATGGCTTACAACTCCTCATTCAGTATGTTTCTGTGTGTGCATGTATGTCTCTGTGTGACGAGGCTCTTGTTCCAAAACAAGATCAAATGAAGGCTTGTGGATTGTTTGAAGTGGAAGAAAACAGAGGGGATGAAACAGGAGAGCTGAACAAAAACACGTGAACAGAAGGAGTAGAACCTAGAGGAGGGGAAAAAAAAGTGAGGAGCAAAAGAGGGCATCCACAAAAAAGAAGAGGAACAAAAGAAGAAGAAACAGAGACAGAGATGGAGGACTGCAGCATTTGCCTACCTGCATCTCTCCACTGTTCCATTCTTCCTATTTCCATCAAAATTTCTCTTTTAAACTTCCTGCCCCAGTCTCAATCTCTATCACCTACAGTATCTTTTACTTCTCTGATTTCCCTCTTTCTGGTTCCCTCTCAGTAGCCTCTCTGCTGGCTTTCTCAGTTTTTTCATCTCAGTTCAAAGCCCCTGCAACTGCAGGAGCCAGCAGGATATTTTCTGTTTGTGGGAAGAAACGGCAGGGAGGATCTCAGGAAACATTCCCTGTTACTGTTGTTGAGTAGCACAGTCTAAACTCTAAATATGGGCTGTTGTAAAACTTGAATTCATTTTATTTAAATGTGTTCTTCTTTATTTTCCCCTTTGTGTTTGTGGAAAAAATAAGGGTTTCAGGAAATAAACCCTAATTTAACACTCTAGTATTGTGAAGAGCAATGTTAATCTCCCCTTGGCTTCCTTCTACTGTACTGTTAAAGTCACAATCTGTTATTTTAGTATGCCACTTGCATTGAAACACTAATGTTCTTACTTAAATTGTTACTTGTTTTTGTGGAGTGCTTTTTGCTGCAATTGCACGGCTCCATAACAATAACTGCCCTTGATATCCTTCAGTGTTAAGTACCTTGTTATTGGAAAATTTCTATTACACTGAGACTTGTCATCTGTTCATTAAGGATAATGGGATGTCAATACCAACTCTCTAAATGTCATTTAATGTTCGTAGTACAAGCTTGCCTACACCGCTAATTATTTTAATTCTTATAATACAATATAGTTTTGCTGTTGATAGTTAATTGCTTTTAATAAGTAGTATGTTTGCTGTTTGTGTTGTGCTTTTGAGTTTTTAATGTGTCCCTTTTGGAACACGTTTTGGTCTAAACTCTTGAATAACCAAATTACTGAGTCTTGAATGTTGAATAATTGGCTTTGACAATTTTTTTTTTGATTAGCATAACTACCTTGTTACTTTTCATGAAAATAACCATATCTAAATATATACTATGCAAGTTTTTCCTAAAATACAATGTACAGACTCATACAGAGAAACAGCAGGGAGGATCTCAGGAAACATTCCCTGCTACTGTTGTTGTGTATCAAAGTCTAAACTCTAAATAAATATGGGCTGTTGTAAAACTTGAATTCATTTTATTTTAGTGCATTCTCTTTTATTTTCTCCTTTGTGTTTGTGAAAAAAAAAGATGGGTTTCAGGAAATAAAGCCTGATTTAACACTCTGGTACTGTAAAGAGCAATGTTAATCTTCCCTTGGCCTCCTTCTAATGTACTGTTAAAGTCACAATCTGTTATTTTAGTGTGCTGGCTCGCATTGAAATACTAATGTTTTTACTATCTCCGCTAGTTGTAAACCTAGAGGGGATCATGCATTTGGTTGTGTGTGTGAGTGAGTGAGGGAGTGAGAGAGTGTGTGTATCTGTCTGTCCGCAGCTAATCTCACAAACTACTGGACCCATCAGCCTCATTTCGTATGTCTTGACTGTATGCTCAAGGATCTCTCGTGGTTGCGGTGATTCACAATAGTTGAACATTTTTTAAAAAATGTTATTAACTGTGGACTCGCTCCTCTTAACTGGTCAGTAGGGGCTGCAAGGTTTCTAGAAATCATCTCAGCTAAAACCAACAAGTCTTAGCTTTTCTGTTGCAGGCCACATTTTGGTGGCGTGTCTCAAAAATGGCATCCATAGAAAAGTTTTGTCTCAATTTGAACAAGAGCATCTGCAGATTAATTCCATAACACATGTGATATGATCCACTAAAGTAAGGTGCCCTACAAGGTGAACTAGTCTCTGTTTTTATTAGTTTCTCCGCTATCTTCACTGTAAGGAATCTGGGATGGCCAATACCAGCCTACGTAAAAACAAGTATTGGTTGAACTGGAAACCAATTCTTTGTAAGGCACAGTGTTTCCTAAGGTACTGTACTGAACCTCTAGATCCATCAACTGGAGATAAACTCAGAAGTTGCTGTTCTTGTACATTATTACTTTAGGTGGTTAGCTCTTCTTACCTTTGCAGCTGGGTTTGGTTTGGTTCCAGGTTCCATCTTTGGTACACCGCAGAACGCTGTGTCCAGGTGGTTCCATCAGGTGACCAGGGTTACAGCGGTAGGTCACTGTGTGGTTGAAGGTAAATTCACTTCCTAGATAGATCCCATTGGCTACTGGGCCAGGGTCTCCACAACTGATCACTAAAGGAGGGGAGAGAAATTTTAAAGGCCAAGTCATGAATAAATTATTTAGACTGTACATCTGTCAGATGACGTTGTTCTGCAGTAGTGTAGTATTGCACAAGGGCAGTAACATTTTTGGACACATCAGTCTTATCTTATCTTTTTACTACAGCTATAACTCACTGTGCTTTCTAACATAGCCTGAAAAAATGATGTTTCTCCTCGCCTGCCCCTTAACCTCGTCCTCCCACTCAACTCTCACACAGACTGCCTTCCTTAACTTTCCTCAAGCATATCCTGGCTCCTTTTCATCTACCTCCCACCTTCTTTTTCTCTTTTCCCCAAACCTCTGTCTGGCTCTGTTTAACTATACAAGTTGAAATCTCAGACACAACAACCTTACTCATGTACAGACCCGTACCTGCACAGCAGCAGGTTGCCCAGTCCATGCACAATTTATACTACTCTTGGATCCTTTAACAAAACAAAACACACCACTATGCAAGCACAAACACTTCATATTTGCAGTAGTACTTGTAGCTTATAAAGCCCTTTGCTCCATTTTCAGATCATGGCTATACCCCCCTCTGTTCCTACTGATAATAACAGTAGTATAACAGTAGAAGCAATGATATTTAACCTACCAGTGCAGTCTGGGGGTTGTCCTGTCCATGTCCCATTTGTTGTGCAGTGTCTGGTGGTCAGGCCTGATGTTTTGAAGCCATCCCAGCATGCATAAGCCACCGAGCTGCCGAAGGTGATGCCGTCACTGAAAACAATTCTGCCGTGTGCTGGCGTGCCAGGGTTACCGCAGGATACAGCTGAGAATTGAGGAAATATTAAACAGCGGTGATTAATCATGGTGATAATATCAGTGTGAGCGATGCCGTCTCACTGTCACTCAAGGCTGATCAGCTGTAGGCTGTAATAATGAGCATATCACTGGAGTCAGCTGGAAATAACATAAAATATGTCCTTGAGGTAGGTTGCTGGATTGATTCCCAGCTCTGAATGGCAGATCTACAGTATTCTAGTTGTGTGCTGGAGGCTGGCAGGAGGCTGGTTTTACATCAACAGCGCTCACTATGACTGCCAAAGTGCCACTGAGCAAAGCACAGAGCGTTAAACTGCTCCAAGGACAGTTATTAAATGTTTCTGCCTCTTGTTTAAAACCAAGACATGACGTCTGCAAAATGTAAGTGACAGTGTTTTAAATAAGATCATCATGGCCTATATCACTGGTTCCCAATCAGGGGGTACAGACTGCCACCAGTGGCCACCTAAGCATCATGGGGGGCATGCAAAGGCTTCTTGGTTTTAAAACTAGGGATGCACCGAAATGAAAATTTGTGGCCGAAGCCGAATAATATTAAACGCTTGGCCGAATACGGAGTACCGAATACCGAATGCCGTTTTTTAGTTTTTCATTAGTCTTTGCAGATGAACCCCCTCCAGATTAGTGCTGTCACGGTACCAAAATTGGGACCCACGGTACGATACCAGTGAAAGTATCACGGTTCTGAGTAGTATCAGGATACCACAGCAAGAATGAGGCAGATGCACCTTTTTTCATTTATAAAAAGATAAATCACTTTTCTATAGTACATCACTGATGTTTCAATGGAATAAATTACTTATTGACTTATTCATACTTCAAAAACAGCATCAGTAAGTGATTAACATAGGGGGGGATCAAAATAAAATAAATAAATGAAATAAAAATCAACCAGCCACCCTCCTCCCCTGACAAGTCCCTTCATAAGTAAAGAACAGTCCCTAAAGTGCGGTGAGGTTTGTGGGCCGTTACCTGCCACTGAAAGACTAAAAGAGAGAAATGTGAACAGCTTGTTTCTCCTCTGATACGCCATATACCTGTGTGCCGCCATGGCTCGGCTGTTCAGGTACTTTTGGGCAGTCATGACAACAAGTTATTCACCTGGAGCCGGACTTCTCTGTCGCCGGTAAGCCGTTATCATGCGCCGCCGTATTTGACAGGAATATATATTCCTGTCTGTGTCTGTGACCCCTGTTCAACCCACAACTGGCCGGATTCGCCGTTTCGTTTCTGCTGCTGGTTGAAGTCTGTACTCACACAGCGTGCTGACTGATTTATTTTGCAACCAAAAAACGATTTTTAGTCGCAAATGCGAGTGCGGTGACGGACGGAGTAAAATATGCCAAACTGCCGACATTTTACTCCGTCCGTCACCGCACGCTGTTTGATTGCGTTATCAAAACACGTCGCTATTATTCGGCCTTGCTTTTAACTTATTCCACCGAATACCGAATATATTCGGTTACCGAATATTCGGTGCATCCCTATTTAAAACATAAAAGAAAACTTAAAAACATATACAGTAGGAATTTCATTCATTTCTGTGAAGAAAACTAAATGAAATCATTATCTTTAAAGTTTTTACAATGTAAACTTCACAGGATCAAATATCACAGAATAAGGGCATGGTGAACCAACCCAATCTTACTTCCAAATTGTCAAACAACGACGTTTGGTCAGTGGCCCTCTGCGTCAGATACCAATACACATAGGCACCCTTCTGCAGCGATATGAGACGCACTGGGTGAGAGCATTTATTGACGGTCTGAGAAAATGCTAGTGTATTAAGAGTGATAAAGTCTGCATAGAGTGGTTGAGAGGGGATGCCGATGGGTCAAACAAACTCTGGACTTTCACCTGGGAGATCGCTGTTTGTTTCCCGTGTGAAATCAAAAGTCAGTTGAATTATTTTTGTAACAACATAGTGTGCTAGTTTGTAACACATCCTATGCTAGTGACATATGACATGTGACATTTGTGACATTACAATTGTTACATTACATTAACAAACTTATTTTAAGCCAAACCATGATGCTTTTATAATCCTAACACCATGCTTTTGTTACCTACACCTGAGGAAGTAAAGCTACAAATTAAAGGTAAAAGTTTTTGTTGCCTACGTTGTAGGTCTTTTTTTTTTTAAAAGAGACAACAACAACAAAGTAACAAGCATGAATTGATACGCTGTCCCTGAGCATCCAAAACTGAAGGTAGGGGGTTACCTATAGCATCATAGTTTGACATGCAGGGCCACTGCCATACCATCAGTATTTGACGAGTTAGGTGTGAGAATATGTTGGGTGAACACCTGAAAACAAGCTACATTCACAGAGCCTTCACAGTCTCGTCCTGCATTAAAAGTAGTATGCAGTAAAAACAACCAAAGAGCTAATAGAGCAATGGCAAAACATTAGGGAGAGGAATAAGTATGTATGATTGAAACAAACAAACAAGCAAACATAACAGAGAATGGTAGAGAGTTCCTAATTATACCTGATGCAATATTAACAGGATACAGTCTGCTCAAAATTAATCCAAATTGCTCTTTTTACACAAACTTCCTGCAGTAACTTCATTCACTATTTAGGTTAATTGTACACTTTATCAGCTGCTCGGTACTCTTATTGTTACACATTGCATGTAATATGGAATATCCATACAACACGTCCCTTAGTCATGAGTCGTCAGTTCACTCAATGATAGAAACAGGGGAAATCAGGGTCCAGGGGAAAAAGGTTTGGAACCATTGGTCTATACAATGCGTCATTCTCACAGTAAATCTTAGGGCTCCCATTTGTTCTTGTGGGACAAGACACAGTAACAAGTTTTCCTTGGTAAGTCAGAGGCTAGGATCTTTATCCATCCATAGCTGTCTTTGATTTTGAACCACTGGTGCTATGGTAGACTGGACAAAACTGTCCTGGAGGACACAAGAATGCAGATGGCAAGGGACTTCGCCTCTGGTCTAAATTAGTGATCCATTGATATTTAGTTTGCCAGCACAGCGAATTAACAGACGAGACAGGAATTAGCAACCAACCACAGCACATTTCACTAATAAGATCATGACAACTGACAGCCTTTAACAATCAAACACCTATTGATGGGATTCATTAGTCAGGGTTCTTAAAAGAGTGTGTGTGTGTGTGACAGTGTGTGTAGGTGGAGCACATCATGCAAAACCGTGTGTGTACTGTATGTCGATGGCAGCTTACCGTTTGTGTCTGCGAGTGTTATCAGTATATCAGTCTGTATGTGTGTGTGTGTTTGTGTGTGTGTATGGATTTCTTTGTGTTTGTGTCTCAGTGATAGATGTCTCTTCCTTTCTGAATCAGCTTTTAACCACAATTAGCTTAATGAAAAACAACTGTAGACAGACATAAATAATTAGTGGTACACAAACACAGAGGCTGGCGCACGCACAAAAGAGAAACACACCTCTGAGGTAAGACTAGAAGGCTACATTTTGATGTTACTGTTTCAGTACATGCAGGCAAACTAAGACTCAAAGTACAAAAGGTCAAATTCAGTATTTCATTGTCATACAGACTGAACCACAAACTGTCTACACAGTTGGACAACTGTTTAACATCGCCACGGTTTAGAGTCCTGTGTTTGACAGTTCTAGTTTTGGGGGCAAGGCCGCTTCTGTTAAAGAGTTTTCTCCCTCTGGCATAAAGGGACTTTGTGCGTTTCTATAAATATTATGAGAGATTTCAAGGCTGGCATTACTTTTATATGAATCAGCACATGAAAATCATTTGTCAGAATAAGTGGCATTTTAAAAACAGACTGTACAAAAGATGCAATTTAGCATCTAGTATTTTTATTTACGTAAATACTGCAGAATCTTTCTCATTTGAGTCAGTGGGGCCTTTATACTTTTCAGTATTCTATATTTAGTATACCGGTGGTGTTTTGGGTCAGAGCCACACAATAATATAGCAGAGTACAGTATGACTCACTCTTCCTCCCCCTATCCACTTAAATTACTGCTAGAACAGCCCATCTATCTAACTGAATCTAAAATCTGCGTCAGAGTACAATGAAGTTAATGTCAGCAGTGCTTTTTTCAGCCTACCCAACAAAGTTGGGAATAGGGAAGGTAACACAGGCAGCAGCTTAGGATTCCAGTGTCTCTACAGCACTTTGGGGACCCACTTTAATTTCCCCTAAACCCCCATGGGTTTAAAGAGTGTCTTTGAAAACTGCTGTTGTATAGGACACACTTTATTGCCACAGCGCCATGGAAGATCCAGCTCAGTCAGTTAGGAGTGACACACTTCAATCTTCTGTATCTGGGCCACACGGATACAAACACGCAAACACACACTCACACACACACACACACACACACACACACACAACACACACACACACACACACACACACACACACACACACACACACACACACACACACACACACACACGCACACACACATAAACTTGAATCTCCATATTTTTTTGACAAACTGCTACTTCCATAAACCTCTTGCATTATGTGAACTTTTCCTGTTCAAAGACAATTGTGAATTTTGTCAACCTATTAGATCAATAAAAGGTACTGTGACCGTTTTATTTTTGTGTTGTGTTGCAGTTTTGTGAAGTACACACTACTGCGATTAAGTTAAAAATCAGCTGGATAAAACCTACAGAGAATATATTTAACTATAAATATATACTTACTTTATCTTATGAATTACATCCATGTCAATGCATGAATAAGCAATGTGTAAGCTTCACTTACTACATACATACATATATGTGTGTATATATATATATATATATATATATATATATATAATGCACAATGTACAGTGTACAATGTATGTAATGTGCTTTAAGCTATGTTTGGAAACGGATTAGTTGCTTACTGTCACCAGCATGCCAAGCAGCCTGATGCTACTGTATTCTCCAAAGCAAAGATTAAGCTGTTTAACTTTGGAGGCTGTGCTGATTTATTTTCACATAAAATGCTGAATAATTAAGTCCATATGCCACAAATGCACTGTGGGTTTATACAAAATCTGCACTGCTTCATTTTACAGCAATGTTTATTTTTATAGCAATGCTTTATAGAATCTGGGTTGGGACCCAAAGGTAACCTCAAATGAGACAGGGATAACTTGGTATTACAATGTATGATGATTTCTAAACAGACAGCATATGTAGTGTTGTCAAATCTAAGTCTCTTGTATAAAGCAGGCAGGATTTTTTTGTTGGCATAATACAGGGTCAATAAAGGGTGCATATAAATAGAATATCATGCACAACAGCCTGTAAAAATCTATTTTGACTTTGGGAGAAAGCCACTGCTTTGATATTCAACAGTACAGAACCAAGAGCTATAATGGAATTAAAAACGTTATCTCTGAAAAATAAAGGTGGTTTGTTTGCTGTTTGAAGTATAAGTTGCAGTATAAGTGTCTAATGAATTTTATTTCAACTTTCAGTAGTCAGTTTTCACACATTCACATAAATCACGTAAAGTCATTCCCACGCTTCCCTACCTTGACAGACAGGCTGAGTGCCGCTCCAGGTGCCGTTGTGGAGGCAGGTCCTCTCGGCTGAGCCAATCAGACTGTATCCCGCCTCGCAGCTGAAACGCAGCAGGCTCTTAGTTTTAAATTCCTCCCCTCCCAGACGGACACCGTGGGGAGGCATCCCTGGGTCTCCGCAGATTCCTGGACTTACACCTATAGCGAGGAAAAGAGACATTAAATTAATGTACCAAACACACACCAACAGCAAGACACGTCCATGCCACTGAAGCAACAAGGACCCCCACACAGTCCTGAAGTGATGAGCCCCAAACATAGAAACACACGTATGCACAGCAAATCCAAATACACTCAGTACAGTTGATGTGAAACCACAGCTGCGTTCAAGCGATGTCCATTAGTCTCCTAATAGGTTTTCGTGATTTTATGTAAGTAAATGGTAAAACACAGAGCTAAGAGGTTGTCTCTCACTGGGGCCACAATGCTAAAAATATAGGCGTGCATTCAAGCTACAGGTCAACAACAGCAGCTGAAAAGCATTTGTAACATAAGTCATCTCATACCCTCTGCTGCAGAATACTCACAAATATTGTGCCTACTCAGTCTTTCATATACAGTGACACACACACATATAGTACTACTGCACACACATGCAAACTTTGTAGAACTGCACTTTGCATTTAGGCTATACCAAATTGTTCTAGCATTAAAAGCACTGAGCGTGTCACAATTTTAGCAGCTTAAATTCCATCGGTGGGGATTTGTGAGTTTAACGGGGTACAGCTCCAAATGCAGCGCCCTGCATCTCAATGAGGTCTTCAGCTGCAGGATGGATTCTGCCCTGCTGAGCGTTCTGTTTTGAGGCCAGCAGAGTAAGCTTATTGCATTTCAGCTATTGAGACAGTTGATGCTGAGTTTTGAAAATGATCAGTTGTGGTGTTGTAGTGTTGTGGGATCTGTGTAAGCCTGCTGTAGAGCAGCACTTACAACCTGAGAAGTAAACTAGAACTCTTCCGCCCCATTTCCTCCTGCCTGTTTCTCACACATGCAGCTTAAGCCAGGTTACACACAGCACAGCAGGAACTGAGTTTATAGTAGTAACACATTATGTCAATTTCTCTGTATTTGTAAATAAATTAAGTGCTGTGATATTAATAATAATGACACATACAAGTTTCGCAAGATCACTTGCACAGGCATGATTGTCCAATAGCAACTTCTTTCATACAATGCACCAGCTTCTAACGAGCAAATTAGCGGACTATTGAAAATGTCTGTTATGTGATGTATTGTGCTGTTGCAGGTTGAAAAAAGCTGAAATGCTACATGTTTCCTCCCCATACAGATGGAACAATTTTTTTGTTCCATCTGTAACAGCGCAAAGAGAATGCCATGTGCAAAGAAGGGCAGCAAGGTCACAGAGTGGCTAGAGATATATATTAACAGCTTGCTACAGTTTGTCAATTAGTAAATGGTTTCACTTATTCTAAATGATAATTTTTCTTTTGGTATGTTAATTATGTCTGACACTGTGGAAACCACACAGTCTGGTCCTGTAACACATGCCCTTGGGGCTAGATTTAGACCTCAGTGCCATTTTATGGTGACACTGTATTGAAGAATAGACTGAAACACAATGTTTGTTCACAAAAACCTTTAAGTTATTAAGGTAGTAAAACCCCCACATCACATACATAAAATGAAACAGCTCTGAGCAAACACTGCCTCAGTTGCTTATTTTTAGCCACCTGAAAGAATCAATATAAGTTTAAGTGTACACTATAATTCAAATATTTTCACAGATTTACCTTGCCATCAGAACTGAACCTGTTATCTCAAAGCCACAAGGCTCCATTAACAAGGTCCCCACACATCTGCGTGAACAAAATTTCAAAACTTTTTCATGGATTTTTATGGAGTCACTACAGTATTTTCCATGACCATTCACAATGTTTAACATGGACAAACTGTTAGGTACACTGGCAATTATATTAGTAAAGACGGTCCATGTACAGAAAGCAGCAGAACTCCTTGAGTCGGGAAGTAACAGCCGACAGTTTGGTTGGCCCAATGGTTAATTTGTTTGAAATAAACAATACTCTGTACCTTCAAACTACTAGCTCTACTCTAGGAGCAGTCAGCACTCAGCACTCTGAGTGAAAATCAAACTCCCTCGGCTACAATGTCAATTGCTTTGTGTCAAACGTGATACATTATAAAAGTATCAGCATGCACAGATAAGAAAACTACAAATTAAATCACATAACATTATTTTACTTGCCCAACTTGCCTGGCGTTATTCAAACATATCAGATTCAAACTCCATTCAAACAGAATTGAATGACTGTGGGAACCCTGCACTGACAAAAACTTTACTTCGCAGAACATGAGAGTTGCCTGTATATATGGCCCCTCAATCAGTCAGTTTTGCTGCAACCCCCTCCAAAGCAGTACATTGCTTAGCTTCTCTGCTGGTAGATTTGATTTATAAAAGACCCTAGCAAAGCAACACAGCACATACAAAATGTCAGATAGATCAGACAACCATATTTAACTTAATATCTTTAAACGTTACAGTTGAAAATAACAACAGAAATAAACAAGTTTGATTATTTCACATATCTCTGCAATTGAAATCAATTGCTAATTGTCTACCTGGAAGTGATAGCTGATGTTAGTGTGACGTCAATGGTGATTTGGTCTATAACTTTCAGCTATGGTATGTAGCGGCCTAGTTGAGCGCATACCACTGTTATTGTTTGAATACAGCACATCATACCCACTGATCTAACATCAAAAGCAAACCCAGTTAAAGAAGAATTTGTGCTGAAATTTATATGGAAATCTAAAACACACAGGGCGCCTGACTGTCAATTATATTTACCTGTCAGTTCTAGTTGGTACCTGCTATAGCACAGTGTAGGCTACAGGTGACATTTTGCAGTATGTTATGCTGGAGCAACAACACACTGAGGACATCTTCATACTGACTCGCCTGTGTGATAAGGCTCGCTCTTGTTGCACCAGATGGGACGAGACTATTTTTTGACAGCTGAACCAATTTTCTTTCTCGCTCACTAACTAAACAGGTTTCACTCCTGCAGTCACAGAGATTGTATTTTAAGCAGTGAGTTTTTGTTGATGTTTTTTTTAAGTGGTTTTTGAATTGTACTTGTGTGGCCTCTTCTATATATAGCTTACTCTGCAATTGTTTTTATGGCTGGACACGTGGCAGTTATGAATATTTGTTTTTTGCTCAAATTTCATCAATAAAGCATTTCTTGGAATCTCATGATACACATTCCCCTGTTGGCAGACTCAATATAGATGGTGTTGATTTCAATGGATGTGATTGCTGGATTATTGCTTTAGATAACAAGCCTGTATGAAAATGCATGACAAGGTAACAGCCTTATCTATGCTCTGCTGTTCTGCCAACTGAAAACCACTGCGCATGCTCCTTCATTGACCAGTGTGCCTTTACCAGTGCAGTATGGTGGCGCTCCACTCCATGTGCCATCCTCCTGACAGTGGCGAGTAGCGTTGCCCACCAGCACACCTCCAGGCAGACAGGAGTACTGCAGCACTGAACCGTACGTCCAGCTGTGGGTTCCAGATACTACTGCATTGGGAGGTACACCCGGGTCACCACAGGAAATAGCTACAGAGACAGGAGAGAGGGTGTTAGGGTGTGTGTGTGTGTGGGACTGTATCCAACTATAGATTCCAGATACTACTGCATTAGGTGGTGCAGCTGGGTCACTGCGGGAGGCAGCAGGGAGAGAGTGACGGCAAGGGGGGGGGGCATCAAAGTACACACACAGGAAACATAGAAAGAAATGGGGGTCTGTGAACTACATCAAAGATAAAATTCAATTTTAATTTACTGTCCAAAATACACAGATAGCAGATAAATATTAATTAGACGTGGGGGAGAAAACAAAAAAAAAGAAGTTGTTTTCTCATCTTATATATTCTTCTCATCTTTTTATATCTGGGATTGAAAAACTTGTGATCTTTTAAATAATAATTTCATATCAAATCAAATCAACTTGAATATTACACAGTAGGTTTCCTTTGCCTTCCCCTTTTTTTTTAATCCATTTTCTTTTTTTCTATTTTGCCTTCATCTGATAGAGACAGGCAGTTAATGTGGGGGAGTCAGGGCTATGACATGCAAGAAAGATCCGCCAGCTGGAATCAAACTGAGGATGTTGCAGTTATGTGGTATGCCCAATAACCATTAGCTGCATGCTTTTAATGCCTTGTGTAATTTTACAATGTCACTTGTGCAAACACAGGTTTAAACAGAACCCATACTGCTTTGCTTACACTGTATGGCTTTATATAGATATGCCAATAAAGCTTATTTTATTGAGTTTAGTTGAACCAGTAACTCGTCTCAAATTAAATTAATTTTAGTTAGAAAACATAGAAAGAGTCTCCCTTCTTCTCCTCCATTTAGAAAACTGGCAGAAATCATCCCACGGTGTCAAAGCAGAGGACATCTGTGAAAAAAATCTTCTAGTTTTTTCTTCAATTTAAGAAAAATCGACGTTTTTACAGAGCACATGTTTCTGGAGGACACAGATACGAAACTGCTCTTGATTTTCTATTTCTGCCAAATGACTGGTCCTCCGATATCTCCCCTTACCCCCCAAATTGTATTACTCCATCCTCTCCTTGCCCCTCAGTCATCACCCCTCTCCCCCCAATTTTCCGATAAGACCTTGTTTCTCCGATGTAATGCTCGATGCACAGACACCACCGTCTCACCAGTGTCTGCCCCCACTCTCCCTCTCTGTCTGGTTCCTCATCTCTGCCTCTCTGTTACTGTGTCCTCGTTCTGCGGTCCTGCTCGCCTCTCAGTGCTTCTCTCTCCATCTCTGAACCAGCCTCCTTCTCTCTATTGCACTCTAGTTTAATCTCTATGTTTCTATCGGCCATGGTTGCTCTCTGACAAGAATGCCTATTGCCCCAAGAGACACATGCTTACCTTTTTTTTCTCCTCACACACACGCACGCACGCACACGCACACGCACACACACACACACACACACACACACACACACACACACACACACACACACACACACACACACACACACACACACACACGTTCAAAGCTTTAAGCCTCTTTCTTTCATACTCTTGCCCTCCTTTTATGATTACTTCCCTCCCATTTTCTCCATTGAACCCTCTCTTATTCTCTCAGTTTCTCATTCACTCCTCATCTTCCTCCCAGTGGCTCTTCAAGCCATTTCATTCCCAAAATGGCTTTTCCTGACAAATATAAAGAAAAATAAATAGAAAACCATCTGCCTTTGACTACCTGTGTTCAGCGTGACAAACTTTTGTAGACATTGTTTTCTGCAGATTCCAAAAAGTTGCAACCTGTTCGCAATAGGACAAACCTTTTCATTATAGGCTCTATGAATGTCAGGCTATTGCTCGCTCGGTCTCATCTGTCTCCTGAAATCATATCGACATTGCGTCTCTCAACTCAAATAATTCTTCAACTGCCTGTATTTCTCCATCCATACCTAGGCAGCGAGGAATTGGCCGGTCCCACCGTCCATCATGCTGGCATGTGAGGAGCGCAGAGCCCAGGAGGTAGAAGCCTCGTTTACAGTGGATTGCCACAGTCACACCATAGCTAAAGACTTCTGGGTAACGTAGGCCAGACTGGCGCACACCATTCTCCACATGGCCGGGGTCAGAACAGTTCACCACTGCAGATAAGAGCAGAAGACACTGTTAAAACATATTCAAATGGTTCCTACTGTATATACGGGAATGTTTCTTCACTTTATTTAAAGGTCCAGTGTGTAGGATTCAGGGGGATATACTGGCAGAAATGGAATATAATAAAGATTATGTTTTCCTTAGTGTATAATCTCCTGAAAATATAAATTGTAGTGTTTTTGTTACCTTAAAATGAGGCGTTTATATCTACATAGAGAGCAGGTCCTTGTCTACAGAGATTGCCATGATGCACTGCCATGTTTCTACAGTAGCCCAGAATAGACAAACTAAACACTGGCTCTAGATAGGGTCAAGTTTTGCATTTTCTCAATGGCAACCATTGCCCTTTGACAGTAAGTGCTGTCAGAAAATCAACAATTTAAATGTGAAACCACTCTTAATACGAGTTTATTTCCCAGTAACAACCTCCTGAATCTTAAATTATCATAGAAGAAAGGTGAGCACAAATTAACAGGTACTAGTTTAGCTGCCTGTATCTGACATGCCAAACAGCATCTGATCTTGATTTGTAATATGAAACTGATTTATTTAGTGTTTTTACTTGTTTAAATAATCTGGTCTGTTTGTTTTGAAGAGGTGGAGACCTCTGCAGTTTTGGGTCAAGGTTAAAACCTCCAAAACACCTGGATCAGCAATAAGGTGAGCACACATCTGTTGCACTGGGCAAGCAAGCTGTCTGTGACTTGGCAATCAGTGTAGGAGAAACACAGATTTGTGACGTGAAACTGCTTTATACAGGGGGTTTTTATTTTTATTTTTTATTTTTTTTTTTACCAATTTTAATCACCTGGTCCGCTTTTTTTAAAGATGAAGAGACCTCTGCGGATAATTCAGCTCCTGGTAAAAACCTCCTGAACAATGAACACTGAAGGAATCCGAACCAGGAGAAGTTTCAGCTGGTTGCAGTCTGCAATCCTCGCTGCTAGAAGACTTAGTCCCCCTACATTTTACACACTGGGCTTTTAGGTTTAAGTGGTTCACATGAGCATAGAATGATATACTGTGCTAAGACATCTAGGATTAAAATACTACTGTTGATAATACAGAATTGAATAGAAGGAAACAGAAGAGTCCAAAACTTCAAGAATATTTCTTGAAATTGGAGAAGCTATTATTTGGACGACCATGGCAGCTTAAATAACATCGGCTGCATCCAAAATCTCTCAGTCATTTACTCCTTCCTGTAGAACAGACAGTCAACAGGTTGCTTTCAAGTGAGCAGTAAACTGAAATTTTGGGCATCCTTGACAGGTCAGGACAACACATTCTTGCATTTGTAGAGTGCGACAATTTGCATTATGGGATTGTTAGCATAGAGCAGCAGATATGTCGTGTATGCATCTTTTTTATTCTACTGTGGGGATTTTTGAGGACACTACATAGTGCACACATTACTCAGAAAGGCACACAAATAGGACTTAAATCAAAACGTAAACATTTAATGTAGTGCACTGTACAGTAAATAGGGAGAGATTTTGGGCACAGTTAAACCAACTGACTCTGAACATGATGGAGCTGAAACTTTACAGAACAGCCACCAGAAAACAGGACACAGCTGGGTACTTTTAGGGTACTAAACCCTAAATCACAGTGTTATAAATTCAGATTATCTTTGTTGCTCTGTTCTGGTCCTCTCTAAACTGCTCTTTTGTCATATCCCGCTCTGTTTTCTGGAGTTCTTTGTTCTCTCCTCTCTCCTCTGGTCCCTTCTACTCTGCTCTGCTCTCTGGGTGGATGCCAGTCCAATAAGAGTGGAGTTTTATTTTCCACAGGGGAGACTGACTTTCACTCAAATTCAAGTCCATGGGGGACATGGATATGTGTGTGTGTGTGTGCGTCTGGCACCCTATGGGAACAAAGAAAGTTTCAGTCTCATAATTGACAGCTGCTGCTGGGAGGGAGAGAGAGGGAGAGAAGGATAAGACAGAAAAAGTGAGGGAGATGGGGAAAGCAAGCAAGCGAGGACGAATCCCCTCAATGGAAAACCCATGTGAACAACTACGTTGAATCGATCTGCTCTCACGGCTGTGCAGAATGCCTGTGTGTGCGTGTTTTATGATATCATAACTGTTAACACTACCGGAGGTCTGGGGAGGCTTGTAGTCTAACGACCACGCATGGTTAGCAGAGTAGAAGAACGTGTCTCTGGACATGTACCCAGCTGTGTGTGCGCACGTATGATTTTGTTAGTCTATTTAGAGACACTACTCTGATTGTGGGTGAATGCAGCTCAATGCTACAGTTAATGTGAGTTCACGCTACAATTACTCAGGTCTTAATTTTACAGTCTGCTGGCAGCAGATTCGGCCAAAAATGTTCCAGTTGACATACTGTAGCTAGAAGCAAATCGGGCCAACACATACTGAATACATGCTGACCATCCATTGTTTTAAAGGAAAATCCAATGAGGCCATCATTTGATTTGGTTAAGATCACATTTTAACCAACTGCTACGATCTGAGGAGGTGGCAACGTCAGTCAAACTGTTATCTCCATCAAATCTTTTGAAAGTGAAAACAAAGGTTAAGGCGAAAACGTCCACTACAGTCATCCACTACAATGACAAAGCATGCGTTCACTTTTCTAGTTCCTACAGGAAAACTTTACCCACAAAGTCACCATGTGTTTATCATTTGGTCACTTCCTGAGTCAAAAGTAAACAAAGAAGCCAAAAACGACAAATATTCTTGACAAACTGAAGTAAATGGGGGTCATATTTGATAGCTGCAAAACTACATCAAAACATCTGTTTACAGAATATCACACAACTCGTGCAGTATCGTCCAAATCTTATTTACCCAGTCATAAGATCAGTGCTTCATAAACACATGCAATTTCTCTAAAACCTTACTATTTAATACATTTACATATAAATAACATGCACGGGCAAGCACATGTATTTGAACTCTGCTCCTGCATTCCAGTAAGTTAAAGCAGTACGCTACATATGTGTGCATGAGACTTTTTATAGTGTAATATTTTTGCTGTTGTTAAACTTGGTTCCCTGCTTCAATTCATCACAAATTATCTTTTTGGATTCTTCATTCATCGTTGAGGCATGTTGCAACAAGTGTCAACCTAACGAAGCCACTCTAATACACTGTTGTATAATATGTACTGGTGCAACATTTTCCATACGATTTCAGACATTCTTGATTCAAGATTTGAGCCTGAACCACAAACTATTATTTTTAATATTCCAGAGACATTTAACAACATCACATCAGCTCAAGGACGACTTGTCAACTATTTCCTTATGTCAGCTAAGAAATGCTTGCTGATGTTGTGAAAGGGTAAAAATATCCCTGATGTGAATATGTGGCTTGATGATCTTGTCAGTACTCTTGAGGTGGAGAGGATCAGATATATTGGAAATGAGCAGGTGAATCTTTTTGACGCCATCTGGCAACCTTTTATTCAGTATCTGGAGAAGATAACTGTGTGATGCCATTTGCAGATTCTTGTTACTAATTTAAAGTAGGATCCTTCGATTTTGTTTTGGGTGTCTATTCTTATTTTTATATATTGTAAAAGAGAATGGTGTCTGTGTCAGTTTTGTAAATACACTAATTAACCAATATTTGTATATATTTACTTGGGGTCTGTACTAACTGACACTATTTTCAATTAAATGCTTTAAAGAGATCATTGAGGCATGTGAGAAAATCAAAGTTTTCTTCCCCAGGCTAAATTATTGTTCTACAGAGGGTTATTTTCTGATGAGCTGATTCAAATAAAGCAATTACAGGGATGAACACGGGTATAAGGCTGTAACTCTGTGTTAATATTTGTGTTTGTGACCTTTGCAGACAGGTAGGGGGCTGCTCCACTGTCCATTGAGCCGGCACTGAGCGCGAGCATTCCCGCTGAGAATGTAACCTCTGTTGCAGGTGAAGTTGACAACATCATTGAGGTTGAACTCGCTGCCATTGGTCCGCCCGTTGCCTGGGTTGCCGGGGTGACCACAAGTGATAGCTGAGGGATGGGAGAAAAGCATGATGAGAAATATGAGGTGTGGAAAAAGTATTATGTGCTGCATTGTACTATTTCCCACTTGTTATTTTGTGATAATTTCAACTTCTTGCTGGAACATATAGATGCTGCTGAGATAGTCATTGAAAGCCCCGGAAAGACCTTAAAATGTGCGACTTCTTTTAAGACTCTTGTGTTACATGGATTTACTTTATATAGGAAAGTATTTTTAGTTTTTCACATTAACTGAAAGAGCAATGAATCATCATACAATACAGATGAATTACAATGGTTTTAGTATCATAAAGAACTTACGGACGCAGACAGGAGTTGTTCCAGACCACCGATGGTCTTGCTGGCAGATCCTGACTGATGTACCAATTAGGCGATACCCTAACATGCACTGGTACACCACGGTGTCACGGTAACTAGAGCCATCTCCACTAATGTGCCCATTGACTATAGGATCTGGAGAGTCACAGTGGCCAGCTAAAGGGGAGAGAAAATGATAGAGATTAATGCAGCATAATGGAAAACAACTTAAATTCATGTTCCCTATGTCTGGCTTTAAAGTGATGAGTGCTGGTTCAATGTTCTCAACCTTAAAGCAGGTACTCTAGCTCATCATCTCAACACTTGGACTGCCAAACAATGCCATTTCAACACTTAAACTCTGGCATGTTGGTGGGAGTGATGTCATCAGTGCATCTACAAATCAATGTTGAATGAAAGCCCAGCTCAGTAACTGCCCTCATGTCTGTTAAAACCAGCACATTAACACAGTTTCTCTTAGTTCTCTAAGTGGCCTTTAAGTACCACATCCTTTCTTGATTTCTTTAAACTTGAGCGCGTAAATTGCAGTACACAACTTTAGAGCTGAGGTGTGGAGAATCATTAAATTGTATTCAATACCAATTCAACTATGAAGAGACCAATCACAAATGTTTCACGGTCGACCCTCGCTGCATGTTTTTGCACCTCATGAAGTCAATACCAGTCATTTTTGATGTATTCATCACTTAGTACAGGTTTTTTTATCAAATACTTTACACATAATACACTCTCTCGAATTATGATTCATTTTGTGAAAACAAGCATCTGGAACATTGATTATTTTGCAAGACTCATGTGAGATTACTGCTGATGTAATGCCGATATTTCTACCACTTTTCTGAACACCATCCACTCAAAATCATCACCCCAGATATCTGATTTTATAAAACCACCAAAACACCAGATGTAAAACATTTTTTATCATGAATAGCAAAACTGTTTTTATCAGTAAACATGTTTGAGGGTACTTCTGAGGCAAACTGTAATATCATTTTTGGGAGGCGGTCATCAATATTTGTGCCCTCTGAATACACAGAGGAATATTATAAAAATTCTACAAGTTACACACTGCAAATTGTGGCCTTTATAAATTGTGAGGAACAGATGTTTTGCTTAGTTTAGAGAGACACACATTTCTTTAATGAACGATAAACAAAATTCCATAAGAGAATTGGGTAAATCATAAGTCAGCTTGCCTGAAGCAGATTTCTTTATGTAAATATGTAAAAATATAAAACACCTCCAGGGAAGGGACTTTACAAAGCTTAATTACAATCAGACTATCAAGGTTGGTTACTTTAGGTTAAATGAAAATCTGAAGAAAATATTACAAAACACTATATTCTGATGTACAATTTTTCAATCCCAATCCCTAACTAGTGCCTATACAGCCTGCGTTGACAAATGCAGCACAGCTAACTGGCATTTACCCAAATAAAATCCACATTCATGGCAATGTTTAAATTGTGATTTAGTGGCTTCAAGTTTAAATAAATTTTAGGTATATTTTGCCGATCCTTGTTGGCATCAGAATCTTAGAATAATAATGTGAAGCTGGGCATGCTTTGATTTATACATTCATCACATAAAAAGTGCAACCAGCATGAGGCTTCTTATTCAGGCATGTAACTCAAAGGCTGAATCACTGGGATAGAGGGTGTAAGTAAAATCAGGATTAATCATCTCTGGTTAGTGCTTATCGAAGATCTAAATCAAGCTCTTAATGTATTAAGTAATAAAATGTCTCAGTAGTAGATCATTTGAGTTACTGAGGCATGTGCATAGTTCATCTTACTTTTTGCTGGTCTAATTCCCATGGCCCTTACCTCGACACCTGTAGCAATCCCATGCATTAATGAAGCCTGGGTGTAAATTTATACACTCACACATTTCCATTAGAAATTAAATCGTTACAAAAAGTCCTTGACACAGATCCTTCGCACAACTTAGCCCTCTCTACACAAGTTGTGCAAGATATAGTGATAACACTGCTTACGGCAGACAAATAGTAGGATTCTCAACACAGTATGTGCATTTTATATTTGGCACATACTGTAAATTAGCATGACGCTGTCTTTGTCTTGGATGCGATGTTGTATAGGACTGAAAATACAGCCAGTCTGACCGTTGATACCGAGCACTAATCAGATTGGATTTTATACAAAGACCTTTTAAATCAAAGCCTTGTATGAGTCATTTTTTTAACATTTCATTCCCAATAAATACACCCTCTCTTCTGTGTTTAATGATTCAACCTGTTGAATTTACTTTCATTAGTGATCAGATTGTTACAACACAATGCACATCCTGTCACATTTAATGGACCTTACCCAGACATCTGGTCTCTGCACCACTCCACAGCCCGTCAGCACCGCACTCTCTGACATGTGACCCCACCAGCGTGTAACCATGGTTACACATAAAGATTGCAGTTGCTCCAAATGTGGTCAACGTCCCCAGTTTGGTCCCAAAGGGTGGAGAAGGAAGCTCACCACAGGAGATGACTAAACGATAAAATAAATATGATGACATCATTTTGTTGCACATGGGCAGTGAAAATGAGATATTACATAGCATTACGGGGCAACTTGTACTGCTATATTTTGTATTTTCCAAAAATTTGAGAGTGAGGTGGAAGATGTGGCAGAGTCTTCATAATAACACTGTAGGTAAAATGACACTATAAGTCATCCTGAGTTTAAACACTGTAAATTGAGTTTTCCAATGGAATACCTGGCTGAATTAGATTTAGGTCAGAGGATTTAAGATCTTTGTTTCGTTAATATCTTCTGAGACGCTGTTTTCAAACCACTGGCCAACTTAAAGAATAGACGCCTCTGTTATATTGCCAAATCCCCTAGAGCTGCTGCAGTGTTAGGTAGGTCAACCCAAATACTGGATCATGAAAAAAACGACAAAGTAAATTGAAAATGTAGACGATAAAGTTAGAAAACCACTGGTCTAATGTAAGATAGATTTCAATTTTTAATCATTTGTTAAACTTTTCAAGTAGACCCATTTCACTTTTTCATTGGTGTGCCATATATTATGCAACGCTGAGAAATTCTGTAGCCTATTGGAAAGTTTTATAAGTCTCTGCTCTCTTACAACTTCCCTTTATGAAAAAAAAACAGCAAAGGCACATTGCCTAGTAACACCCTATTTGAAAAACCAATCTTCCACTATTGCCCACATATACCCCACATTTAGGAAACACAGGCTGCATTCTGTTTAAAATAGCTGTCACAGTCCCAAGACAATGTGCCGGGTGGTAACTCATTTAAAGATAGAAGTGGTAGTAGGAATGCATAAACACAAACACTCACAGAAAGTGACTCCCTCTCAAGCTGTCCCTTTCCTACCATCAAACCCGATAGACCTGTGGTGACCAGTATGACACACTGCTATGCTTCTACTCAAACCAACTGAAAATCTCATGCTTTCTTGGCACACAGAGAAATAACATTCTTTGACTTTTCCTCAACTGTTTTGCTTGTAACAGGGTGGGTGTGCTGTTTTGATAACTCATTCATGACAGGTTGTGGCAGCAACTGCATTGCAGTTTCATTCTTTCGATAGTCTGTGTGTGCATGTGTTCCCTGCTCATGCAGGTGCGTTTATGTGTGTGTATGCGTGAGTGTACAAGGTTTCTTTTTTATCCCTTGGTTTATATAGTTTCTCGCCCCCATCCAAGCCAGTTGTCAGAAACTAACATCACATAAGAACTGTGCAGTGTCAAGTACAGAGGGCTGCGGAGCACCTCCTATAAGTGAATATGTGTGTATCAACTCAGTTTAAAAGGAATCTCATAATAAAATACTAGGCTCTACGTCTGTATAGACTCATAAATAAAGTTATGTGTCATCCAGAGTGCCGGGGGAGGTGAACAAGCGCACAAAACATAATATCATAGTGAAGTTTTATTATCTTGTTCAGAGGGGGGTAGAGGTCAGATGGTTTGACGGAAGCAGTGGAGATTTCACAATGTCACAATAGTGTTCATGTTTATATCAGTACTTACTCTTGCATGCAGCTATGTCATCTGACCCCTCCCAGGTCCCGTTGGCAAGGCAGCGAAGTGTCCGATGCCCCACGCCCAAGTAGTACCCTGTTGAGCATTCCAGCATCAGCATAGAACCAAACTCTCCGAGCCTGCCAGATAGCAGGCGGGCAGCCATGTGTTCGGACAGGGTGCCCTCAGTGCTGGGGCAGTGGATCGCTGAAAAATAAAATGTAATCAGATTACAATAATTGAAACATTCAATTAGGGTTTTTAAGCTTAATTTGTGTCCTTAACTGTGATGTATTTACTGCCGTATGGTTTCAGTCACACGTTCTCACTCCCAACTCGTCAAATAAGGCAACTTGGTCAGTGACCTTATGCTTAAAACTTTAATGCTCTAGGTACCCCTTTAGTGTCAGTTTTGGACGGTCAGGAGCGGTGTGTCACCAAAACTACAATAAATAAAACATATGTGACAATGTTGACTTTTGGTTTTGGACTTTTGGGCTACCCCTTGAAAGTTGGAAATTCGAATCGTCAGTCAGAGTCCCCTCAGTCAACTGAGATGGCTTCAACTCCAGCTGTTGTTTATTTATCTATTTATTCATTCATTTGCCAGTCAGTGTGCTTTGCAATGTACTTCTGGGGACACTGTGGCTCCCAGACTTTGCTGCAGAGTGAGCTCTTGACTTTCACGATAATCTTTGGTACACACAGCTGTGGACATAATGCAGCAGAACAGAGGAGAAGAGGCTTTGCACCATAAGGCTCTGTGATAACATTATCTTCTTTCCTCTGCTGAGAAGTGGTGAATTTACAACTCACAGCAACTTAATACAACAGTCTCTGGCTTTTGTTTGAAATGCGATGTCATTTGCGCCGTTAGCTTATTTACTACATTAACCGCTGAGCTTGTTCAAACTTTATAACTTTATATGGATAAAAAACTATGAATTGTCCAATATTCATGTTGAACAACAATCTGACTCGACTGACATAATTCTGAGTTGGGTATAGCCTACATGGGACACAAACAGCAGTCTCCTGGGTGAAAGTCCTGTGTTTGTTTGAACCATCCGCCACCCTGATCTCTTCCCTATGTGGACCTTCTGGCTCTTTATACTACGTTATTTTCAAGGATGGGTTTACACTCTGGTTAGTTAAAAGCCTAGCGTGTCTCATACAGCCGCTAAAGGGGTCCTTGTGTGTCGAATCACACGCCGGTGGCCACTGACCAAGCTGTTTAGTTCACATACATGCCAAAACTAAATAACACACATACCTCTGAAATGTATGATTTAAAATTATAGATGATAAAAATCTATCATCTTATATATACCAACCAGAATTTAATTGGCCATATACACTTTCTAAATGAATGTTAAATGTTCTCTTGACCTTAGAACAGTAACAGTTGTCATGTCACAGAGACAGCAAGACAAATAGGACAACTGAGAAAACCCCACTGTCCACTGAGGTAGACTGTAAGATGTGGTGAAAAACTCAGAAAACAGCTAATAAGTGGACCTTGAGTTAATATTTATTTTTCTTTGTCAACTCAACTCTTAACTGCCCTTAAATAGCAAAAGAAAGACTTACGTAGGCATCTGGGGGCTGAGGCAGCATTACTCCAGCTGCCGTCCTCCAAACACACTGCTGTCATTTGAACACCAGGGTCAAGGTGGAAACCATGGTTACAGTGGTAGGTGACCTGGCTACCAACAGTGTACTGGTTAGCATGGAAGCTGCCATTGCCCGGCGACTGAGGTATTCCACATGAGATAGCTGCCGCATCACAAAGAGAGAAGTGTTGTAGGGGAATCCTTCTTAAACTGCCTGCCATCTTTTTCCATCATCATTTACATTTGATGAAGAATGTGTTTAAAAGTTTACCTTGACAAAAAGGTGGTGGTGTATCCCACTGGTAGAGTCCATTGGGGTGGAGCCTGCAGGTTGCATTGCTTGAGCCGACCAGACGGTAACCACGGTTACAATAGAACTGAAGTCTGCTACCTGGACGGAGCTTGGTCCGATTGACAACGCCACCATTCACTGGAGGATCATTAATGCTACAGTAGGCAGCTGAGGATACAGAGAGACAAAGAGAAATTTAATAAAAAGTATTTCTCTGTGCTCACACTTCACAGGAAACTCTACCAATTACCAGTCTAATCTAATTAATTTTCTGTGCTGAAAATAAGTTGCGGGGGAGACAACTATAGGTTAGCTCCATGGGTATTTTCAATAAAAACAGTGTGTCTGGAAATTACATGGCAATATTCCTCTGATAACCAGGCATTTTGGGTAAAGACAAACATCACCTATATGTCCCTTCTGGCATTACAGCTAGCAACAGTGTCAGTGAGTTAGTCAACATATGTAGCAATTTACAAGCCTGTGAACACCTTACCAACACAAACATTCAGCTAGTAAACTGCTAGCAAATTAAGTGGTTATTCAGAACCCTTTCCAAGTAATAAAATGTTTTTGTCTTCATGGAACGGAGTATAAAAGCATAACTGCTAGAGCATGGAGAACAATCTAAACACCCGGCACAACACACCACAACGGACCACTTGGCTCTCCCTTCCCTGTCCGATGTGGTCACTGCTCCACCTGGTCTTGGCTCTCCTCCCTTTTGGCTTCACGTTGGTGGAATGACTTTCCCACTCCAGTCAGGACAACAGAGTCACAGTAATTTTCATTTTCATCTATAAACCTCTCTTTCCAAGAAGAATCTTATGTCTCCCTCTCCCCAATGAGTCTTATGGCCCCCCCTTTTGCTCACTCTATCTGCTCTAAAATCAATCTGTTCTATCTGCACCACTAATTTTATATCTTATCACAGCACTTCTCTCCAACATGATCATTCTGTAGCTGCAGAAATATACAGTCAGCGGATGAAGGCCAAGTCCTTCAGTTCCTTACTCCTGAATGTTAATAATTCTAATAAAGGGACATGGACTCATCTTGGATAAGATTTTATCTCAGAGCGTCCATATCAGAGGATCAGTTGTTGTTTAATACTGAATTGCACTGACAATTTTATTGGGACTGTCAGGGTTGAAATTACTTCCTTTCCAGTCTGCGGAAAAGATTGAAATTTGAATTTCTACAGAGAAAAATCTGGGGCGTCGGTGGCTTAGTGGATAGAGCAGGCGCCCCATGTACAAGGCCGTTGCCGCAGCGGCCCGGGTTCGACTCCAGCCCGTGGCCCTTTGCTGCACGTCACTCCCTCTCTCTCTCCCCCTTCACGCTTGCCTTTTAAATTACTTAAAAAAAACCCGAACACATCTTGGGCACATCACACCCACATTTAACTGTGAAAAAATAAGGAGATGCAGATGCAGCATTTTATTAATCCCAGTGGGATATTGGGGAAGAGAGAAGGGAAATTTCCATCAGACAATACATTGTGAATATTTGTATGGTGTATGCTAAAGCACATGTCTTGTGCATATGCTATACAGGAAAAGGCAGCGAGAGTTAGTTGAGTCTTTGTCTGTCAGCTGTGGGATGATGACACACACTTTATTGGGACACCTTGCAATATATTATGGTGTTTATACCGTGGCCACTTGCTAAAGAAACAAAAAAGAAATGGTAGAGTTCACCAATACATTTTGGATAACGTCATGATGGTTTGGTTTACTCACTCTTAGTTAAAATGTAAGTAATTTTCACTCCTAAAATAGCACTAAGTAATGGTACTGTTGGAATGGTTGGGCAGCTTCATCTGAACGCCATGCCTTAATTCTTCATGGCATAGATTCAACAAGGTGCTGGAATCATTCCTCAGAGATTTTGGTCCATATTGACATGATAGCATCACACAGTTGCTGCAGATTTGTCAGCTGCACATCCATGATGTGAATCTCCCGTTCCACCACATCCCAAAGGTGCTCTATTGGACTGAGATCTGGTGACTGTGGAGGCCATTGGAGTACAGTGAACTCACTGTCATGTTCAAGAAACCAGTTTGAGATGATCTGAGCTTTGTGACATGGAAGATGGAAGATGGGCACACTGTGGTCATAAAGGGATGGACACAGTCAGCTCAGGTAGGCTGTGTCATTTAAACCATGCTCAGTTGGTACAAAGGAGCCCAAAGTGTGCCAAGAAAATATCCCCCACACCATTACACCACCAGCAGCCTGAAACGTTGATACAAGGCAGAATGGATCCATGCTTTTATGCTGTTTACGCCAAATTCTGACCCTACCATCTGAATGTCGCAGCACAAATCCAGACTCATCAGACCAGGCAACATTTTTCCATTCTTCTGTTGTCCAATTTTTGTGAGCCAGTGTGAACTGTAGCCTCAGTTTCCTGTTGTTAGCTGACAGGAGTGGCACTCAATGTGGTCTTCTGCTGCTGTAGCCCATCTGCTTCAAAGTTCGACGTGTTGTTGGTACAGAGATGGTCTTCTGCATACCTTGGTTGTAACAAGTGTGTTTTTGAGTTACTGTTGCCTTTCTATCATCTTTAACCAGTCTGGCCATTCTCCTCTGACCTCTGGCATCAACAAGGCATTTTCACCCAGAGAACTGCCGCTCACTGGATATTTTCTCTTTTTCAGACCATCCTCTGTAAACCCTAGAGATGGTTGTGTGTGAAAATCCCAGTAGATCAGCAGTTTCTGAAATACTCAGACCAGCCCGTCTGGCACCAACAACCATGCCATGTTCAAAGTCACTTAAATCACATTTCTTTCCCATTCTGATGCTCAGTTTGAACTTCAGCAGGTCGTCTTGACCATGTCTACATGCCTAAATGCATTGAGTTGCTGCCACGTGATTGGCAGGTTAGCTAATTGTGTTAACAACCAGTTAAACAGGTGTACCTAATAAAGTGGCCAGTGAGTATATGCATACTAAATTAGTGTCAACACAATGTTTGTCTTTTTTGTCTATTTTTTCCATAAACTTTTACTCATCTGTGACAGCTACCAACAACTATGCCTCCCTGAGATACTGACAAACTTTTTATTTTAGGGTTTGGTTCCATTTCAGAAAGGTTCAGCTGACTAATACAAAACCCTAAATGTTTATGTGAGAAATATATTAGCTTTGTTCTCACATATGCTGTAAAAATGTGCTGAGATAGATATTATCGATACCACTACAGTACCGTTGCTGATACCCACTTAAAACGTATTAACTCCCATAATTATTTACAGCCTGACACCCCGAAACACACGCACACACACACACACACACACACACACACACACACACACACACACACACACACACACACACACATATTCAAGCAGAAAAAAACAAACAGTCAAGACAGACTGAAAAAGAAAGAGAGGAATGGAATTTTAAAGTGAATCACCATGAAGCCTGTGCACAAGCAATGAGGCTATTACTGCTTTTGGAAAGGTCAGTGGATATATAAACATGATACAATTAAGAACAATGCCTCCAAGGTCACTTCACTGCTAAAGGCAACACAGATAATTTAAAGAATAATAAGAAAAATGCAGACATAGTACATCTCCTTCCCCCAAACCTAAACGTAATTGTTTCACTAACCCTCAAACCAAGTCTTACACCTCAAATAGCCCTTCAAAGATGAAGTCCATGTTCTAAACAATTCATAAACATACATATGCAATACATATAATATAGCGTGCTTCAATATAAGGCTCACCAGTGCATTAATAGTGTATGGTAAGTGAAAAGGCTCAACTATAAATTTCTGTTCTCTGTATAGCTGCCGTTGTCAGAGCAATACAACACCATGGGGAAAAGACAATACTATTACTTCAGGCCATTGTGCTGATATAACCCACAGACTAAAATACATCACACATTTTTTCAGTATAGAGAGCCAGGAGACCGACCTTGTGACTCACTCCTCTCAAGCCTAAACAGGATCAGTGTCACTGTAAATTGTATTTTCTATGAGTGAAATTGGTGCTCATCTCCAACAAATTCTTCAATAAGTTTAAAGCCTTTGATTAAGGGGTGGCAGAGAAACCTTACAACCCGAACCGAACAAAGCTAATGATCAGAACACCACAGTGTTGGCAAGAACCTGCAGATAGATAGAGATAATACACTCAATCTGAAACAAATTGTCAAATTAACAAAGTGGATTTCCTAATTCTCTTTCGCTCTTAATTAGCCTGATGCATTAAAAAGAACGTTTCCAATTAGCAGTGTCTTCTAAATGATCATGGCTCAGGTATCTACACCCTTGATGCATCAATTCATTTTCATTATAAGGGAGGCGTTGGGGTTGGTTATTCATGCTATTAGAGACAAATCACTTCAGCCAACATTAGCAGAAGACTTTTCAACACAGCAGGGAGTGAAAGCAGAGATGAAGCAGAGCAGACAGTTGACAGATTTCTTGACATAGTAGGACACTCATCCTCTTGTTTGCCTAAAGCAAAAACTTCACATTGTATCTTTCCTACCCAACATACAGGTAATACACATTTATATTGAGTTTTAATTTAAACTGAAAACATATATAGAACAGACGAAGAACTAGGCAAATAAACAGACATATCTTGACGCTTTTAGGGCTCATTGATACTTCCTTTACATACAAAAATAGATGCATCAGTCTCAAAAGTTGTAAATGTCTGTGCCCTGATACTTCCATAAGTCCTTTATGATGGCACAGATACAGCCGACAGATGGCACTAGGGGGCAGAGTTAAAAGTTTCATACAACAAGGAACGGGGCGACTGTGGCTGAGGTTGTAATACTACACCTTTAAATGGAAGCAGTGTTGTAGATGGCAGTGGTCTGTGAGGTCATCAAACACATTGTGACAAGTAGACATGCATTCTAATCCGCTTTGTTTAAAATGTCTTTGTCATGTCCTACAGTCGCATCTCACTTGAACTATGCTGCACTGCCCCCACGATTTCCATTGGTACTGCTCCGTTTTGACTGTATCCGTAACGCCTTGTTTCCACTTACGAGTGTGACTGGTAACCCTTGATCCGTAAATATATGGATGCTGCCTCTGGTGTCCAACCCAAGGAAGTGTGTTTCTTTACGGATGGATAGAAATCTGATAGAAACTACCTGTAGCCATGGGGGAGGCAAACATTTGTCAGTTTTTCACCATCCGGTAGTTTGGAAAATACGCTTGGAACATTACTGGGACAAAAAGGGACGTGGCATGTTTTGTGAAATATTTAATTAAAAAGATGCATGGACAGCTGAAGGAGTCATAATGACGATCTGACTGTATATAATGTATAACGATATTTTAGCAGAATAACATTATTCAGATTCACAATGTGTTCAGACTTGATAAACAAGTTCTTTGTAATCATACAAGCTCACTTCACAATCAACACAGGCAACTGAATTGAAGAAAATAGCCTGTAGCTAGGTAGCAGCCTGTTAGCTAAGCTAGCACACTGTCATACGGTCTCTCCGAAATCCACTGCAAAAGTTCAATTTTTTTTAACATACTTCCGGACTGAAATATTACGGAAGGGAGGAGTTTCGCAGGCACATCTGATATCACGGAGATTCCCATTGGAATGAATGGACTTCTGGTTACCTAGTCCAGACCTACGTAGGTGGAAAGGAGGTGTTACGTATGTGACTGGTAGATCCGTAAATATACAGATGATGCCTCTAATGCAAGGAAGTGCATTTTTTTATGGATGGATAGAAACTAATAGAAACTACCTGTAGCTGTGGGAAAGAGGCTAATTTTGTCCATACAGGCAACTGAATTGAAGAAAATAGCCTGTTAGCTAGTTAGCAGCCTGTTAGCTAAGTTAGCACATTTTCATATTGTCTCTTCTAAATCCAATGCAAAAGTTCAATTTTTTAAGGTACTCGAGGCAAATTCTGGGCCGAAATATTACAGAGGGGAGGAGTTTCACAGGCACATCAAATATCATGGAGATTCCTGCAGGAAAGAATGGACTTCAGGATGCCTCGTCTATGTACACATATGTAAGTGGAAACGAGGCGTAAGCTTTCAGAAAACATGCACAAATACGGACAAAATGAAAGCGGAACACAGACAGATGGCTCGGTCCGTCTCCGCATACATATCTAATGTTGAGCATAAAGGAGCCCTTAAAAAGATAAGGAGATAACTGTTTTTTGATTTTGCTGATATTAACGATAATATAACTGTGTGATTGAAAACAGAATAAGGGGGTGATCACACAGAAATGAGACGCTAGAGACGCAGATGCTTCAAAAGTGCTTGAAACGCTGGAAGTGCTTATTCAATGCTGAGTTGAAAATATTTTAACTTTTCAGCGTCTACGTGCGTCTAAAAACATGCGTCTAAAAAGAAGCATCTACAAAAACATGCATCTAAAATGACGCTGGAAAAACGCCCGTCTAAAAAGACGCTTGAACGCCCGTCAGACGTGCCGTATCATAGGAAAACAATGGTTTTACTGGTGTCGCATTTCTAGCGTTTCATCTCGGTGTGATCGCTCCCTTATGAACAAAAAGTGATAGAAAATGAAAGAAATCATAAGTACCTGAATATCGTATCTTGAATCCTCTCTTGTTGGTTGCATGGTCAGTGGACCATCGTAGGTAGAGCTGGTTTGTTTTAGATGTGAAGTTCAGCTGTGATGAGTGGTTTCCACTTAAAGCCACAAGCAAAGGGCTCTGTCCTGATGATCCTAGAGACACAAATCAATAACACTTCAGAACTGCTGCGTGCACAGTATGCATATATACTGTGTATATACAGTATAGATATGCATGATGCAATATGTAATTTTGTGCAGTGGTCTGTGTGTGTCTTTGGGGGGGGGGATACTTCTTCAAATTCCAATAATCTTACAATCTCCCAGATGAATATTAACCTAACCTAAGGCGGAGATGAAAAATATGCCGCAGTCAGAATGTCTTTTATTGTTTCTGAGACATGCAGCACATGAAGGTGACAGCTTCATTAAGTCTCTAAGTGCCTCCAAATTACGTGTTGTACATGATGCTGATTGAAGCATATGGTTTAGCTTCATCTGAGGTTTATAGACCACAACCCTCCACCTGTGCTAATGTCTGTTATTTGAACCAAGCAGTGGATGGAGCCCGAACTAAGTTCAGAAACAACTCCAGTCACAGCCGTCTACTCCACAATGATGCCTTTGCTGCTGGCAACATCAAAGGCAGCTAAAGTCTATTTAGGCCCAGGCAAGATAAATACAAATAGACAGAGCTGAGCGGGGTACACATATTAGTAGTATATATGTTCATTCCTGCTTGTGGATTCCAATACAAGTCACATATTTCAAAAGCTAGTGAGATCTAATTTGTGGTTTGATTGTTTGTTATGATGTTAGCTGTTTTACAAACTAAGCTGTGGGCACTGTGAGCGGGCACTCGTGATTTTAACATCTGATTTTCAGAGTGCAAAAAATCCCAACAAAACACTGGTTTTATAAAGTTATATAAAGTTCTTAATGTACAATGTAAATACAAAATAATAAATAAAGAAGAACGTTAAATCCCACACACACACATAATCTGATATGCACACTTTCACATTTACTGTTACACAACCTAGTTGGAGCTCCTGCGGGGAACATTTCCAACACCACAAATGAGAATTAAGTGCTGCGCATCTTATTAACTGTTGTGCTACTTTTCATAAACAAACATGAATTAAATCTGCGTGTGAGTATGTGTGTGTACACGTGTCTGTGTGCGTGTGTGTGGGTGTGTTTAAGTGCAGCAAAAATAGAGAGAAAAAGCTTTGTATACCATCAAAAATCTCCAGCTCATCAAACTGTTTCTCACTGTGGAACATCTCAACATAGATATTGATGGTGTAACCTGGGAAACAAGACAAAATTATTACAAAAAAAAAAAAAAAAACACCCAAAAAGCTGCATATCTGATATAAAGTATGCTGAACACACAGAAATGCAGGGAGGCATGCACAAACACATAAATACATATTATACATATTTATGCTAACAGAGCAGCGGCGCACATATATAAGCAGAGCATCACTTTGACACAATCTGTATTTTACAGCACCAGCACTTTCATACATTGTACATACAGTAAATGAAGCTTGTCACACTGTACATCACACACAGACACACACACAAATAAAATTGCACACATACATGAATATTTCTCTCCCTCAGGCATAACCCCACACACACAAACAGCAGTCTAGACAAATAGTGGTGCGGCCTCTGGACATACACACTGTACCTGGAACCATATGCAGAAGCCAGGAGCATGTCTGGCTGTTGGGGTAGTTGCTAGGAAACCCAGGGCTTAGTATCACTCCTGATGATGAAGAACGCTCCTCATTGGCTGGGCACTGGGCTGGAGGGTAATAATAGGAAAAAAAAGCTAGTCAGATTGAACAGTGAAAACTTATTCTTTTGTACATATCTGGCTTTCCCAATGTGTGTCCTTTCCATCTATCCATCTGTTCATGTTTGTCTCCCTACCTCCATTATCTGTATCCTTTCTCCAACACATTTGAAAAACAGCCCACTTCTGGGGATGTGCGGTATATACAACTTTCTCGCATGTGTAGGGGTCATGTTGGGGCGATGTCAATTTGTTGAATCTGAAGGCCACATGCCCATCTTCTCTGCCTTTAAAACTTGCCCATTTATCAGCCTGGAGCACAAGCGAGACATTGGAAGCCTCCCCCAGTCTTTCTGTCTGATGACTGTTTAGGTAACAGAATTTCACACAAAAGAAGCTGAACTCTTGTGTGGGGGAGCACTTTGGTTGCATGTTCTCTTATATGAGTGCTGGCTTCTTTTTCTTCTGCTTTATAATGGAAAGGACACACTGTTCATCCCACATGATGGGGAAGGCTGAGCATCACTTCAATACAAAAAAAAAGAAAAAAAGAAGAAGATTTTCTCAAATGAGAAATTCAAGTCAGTATTGAGTCATCTCATAGAAATACCAGGAGCTGCTACCAGCACTTGTCAGTGTGGAGGTGCTAATGGTGCTAACTGAAAATATTAAGTGCTCCTTTCGTGAGGTCTCTTTAATCTTTGTGTCAAAAGTCACATAAATGCCACATTGAACTGCTTTACTACTGAATTAACATATTCAACAACTTTCTTTAAGTTATATAGGTCAATGCCAAAGTGGAATAGATTTGCAGTTTTTATCTAACATTTTCAGCTTCAACACTCAACACTAGCACTGTCGGACAATGATAAACTGTCAATGGGTTGTTTGAAGATGTCTTTTGGTGTATTGACTTTCCTCAACCTTTCGCACAGCGGACATTTTGGCATATCATAGCCGCAAAAGCACAGGTGTAATTGATAACATTAAAAATGACTGCAGTCTCTTTAGATGAGGTAGTTGCTGTGGTGTATGCTGGCTCACAGGCATGGCTTACTAGGACAAAAGAAAAGTTGTTCTGCCTGTGCTTTTTCTGCTATGACAAGTCAAAAATAATTCTCTCTTCTACAATGTACTTCATCTTGATTCTGGAAATATTTCGTTCACCTGTGGGTAGTAGTAGCAGCAGGTTTGATATTAGCCAATTTATGTACACATAAGCATGAAGGGTGTTCAGAGTTGCAGTTTTAAGATGACATTTGGAGCCCAGTTCAGGCAATGTGGGTTTCAGGGTGATGTTTTCCATAAATAGGCCACCATGAAACCATGACAGTATTTATTGACCATTTTGCATTCAAGCTAATTTCTTGGTGAAAATTCACTCCAGACCCTGATGACATCTAGATGCGAGCTCTCTCTTCATCTATATGATCTGAAATTCAGTGTGATAATAATTTACTTTGATTTAAAACAGTTTACATAATTTACTGCTTATGAACGCAGTGGAACAACGGGTGCTAAAGGGTGTAAAGAGATGCTAAGATATATTTTCAAGACATCTGATTAAAGAGGCTCTCCAGCAATGTTACATATCAATATCAGCTTACTATTCATGTGGAGTGCCATTCAGTCTGTGTATGACATATCTACTGAGGCTTTGGAGACAACTTTGTCAACAAAATTGGGGGCTTAGAAAGACTTGGATCTTTACCAGGCAGGGAGAATCTAACAAAATGACGCCTCAATTTGCATTATGGAAAGTGTGAGATCTGAATGTTTTGGAATTTGAGTTTAATTAAATATCAGGATATCATCTGCTTGTTTTGACTTTTCTTCTTCCAGTCTGTTCCTTATGAGTCCCCAACCTCTACGGAAATACAATTGGAAATCGCTCGGGAAATACGTTAATAAAGAAGGTGTTTTGAGAGTTTTACAACATTCAACATACAACATTCTCAAGGTAATATTTCATCTACAAAGTTGGCACATATGTACGTTGCTGTTCTACAGACAATTGAAAAAAAGGAGCACACATACAGTAAAATCAATTTAACTAAACAGAAATATTAAAGGAATACTTCACCTACAAAATGACCATTCGTATATCATTTACTCATCCCATGTCATGTAAAATTCATGATGATAACATTGTTTTCACTCGCGTGCCTCTACAGTGGACACAGAATCCAAGGAATCCAATCCAAGAATCCTTGATGAACTGAAGTGGTAGGGGTCTGTGTTTAACAACAGCAAAACTATATCAAAACATCCGTTTACAAACTCTCATACAACTCGTGCAGTATAATCCAAGTCTCATTTATCTAGTCGTATGCTCAATACTTCCAAAACACATGCATTTTAACTGAAACCTTCCTATTTAAAACTAAATTAAAAGTGAAACTTATCTATATGCTCATTAAAACCAGACTACATTAACAAAAACTAAATTTTACCTTGCTGCTGGTCTACCACTACCATGTTTGCCAGTCAGTTTGTTTATGTTATTGTGTGACTTTGGTATTTTAAAGGGTTAGTTTGGATTCATCAAAGTAACACAATGACAAAAACAAACTCCTGCTTGAGGCAGAGGTAGACCAGCAGCTCCTGCTTCCAGCAAGGTTAAATTACTATTTTTGTCAATGGAGTCTGGCTTTGAAGGGAACATAAATAAGTTTCCCTTTCAGTTTAGGTCCCCAGAAGAAAGGTCTGTCTGTTCACCGCGCATATGACTGGATGAATGAGAACTGGATTATACCGCATAAGTTGTGTGATAGTTTGTAAACAGATGTTTTCATACTGTTTTGCTGTTGTTAAACATGGCACCTTATGACTTCAATTCTTCAAGAATTCTCTCCGTTTTTGGATTCTTCTTTCATCGTGGGGGCATGCGGGATTTGGGGGGTGAAGTATTCCTTTAAAAAAGCTATGCTGTTTAAAATATAAATGCTTACATCAGAAAATTGCTACAGCATGTACTATAGATCAAAGATTCTTTGATTGACTGCAGATTCAAACCATTTTAATACTGTATCACCACATGGTTTCCACATAGACATGCACATACAGTATATAGTATACAGTATATTGTGTATATGGTTCAGAAGTTGGACAGCCTTACCTTGACATGTTGGGGACGGGGATTCAAAAAGCAAATGTGAATTGAGTTTACACATCAGCTCTGCCTTTCCGACCAGTGTGTATCCAGGTAAGCAGCGGTACTTCACAATATCTCCTGACACGGGAAAAAAACCTCTGTTAAATTAATACACATTATATATTTAATAAGTGTTTCTGCAGTTGAGTCTAGATGTCTGTATAGGTAAATATCACAGGGCAAATCATATTGATAGGTAGATTCAGATTTTAAATCTATGTTAATACTCACATACCCAGGATATTTTGTAATAAAATCACTTATTTTTGGAAGAAAAGTGTCTTTGCCTGAGTACATTGTTGCATGGAACAAAGACTGTTTCCTCATTTATTACATTTAATTTGTGCAAGAGAGTGGACCTCTTTCATACAGACAGAGGGAACAATTACAGCAACAAATAACTATCTCAATGTGATATGAGTATTGTACAAAGAGCTGGCTTTTCAGGTGTTTCTTTTGTAAGTAGAAAGCTCCAAAATAGTTAACATGTTGTTGCTCCATTTTTAGAGGCAAAGTTTCACAGGCTTAACATCTTAAAAGGGGTGGAGATCTACCACCTGTCAGGGAGATGTAATGCTTGCTTCAAACTTTGCCCAGGAGGCATACAGTGCGTATGCTCACAGCATGGGGCATGGACTTTAACATTGTTGAACAAAACAAACAAGAACATTCAGCCTTTCCTTGAGCTTGTTTTCACAGATTGTATAATTGGCCATTAGACTGACCAACAACAAAGGTAGCGATGTCTCTGAGGTACCCCATTCTGCCAGGTTTTGTGAATGTAAAATTCACAGTACATGCACTCCAATGTTCCGAGGGCTTGTGAGATTCGTTTGTATGATTACCCCAAACTAGCTCCCTTTGGTCTTTACTGTTATAGGGAATGGCTTCACTCTTGGTGAAGAGTGGTGCCTGCTGCTGCTGTGGTGTCGTACAAGTGGTAATTATTTGATGTCATCTTTATAAATCAACATCATGGTATAATCACTCACTGGATCGCTGCTGTATTCATCTATGTCATGCTAGAAATGTGTCTTCAAAGGAATAGTTCAGGTTTTTTGAAGTGGGGTTGTGTGAGGTACCTATCCATGGTCAGTGGATTACATTAATTCATTCATTACATGACGGTTGACGCAGGCAAGAGCTCCACCATGTAAGCTACCCCCCGCTGTCAGATAGTCCCTTTCCTTTTGGCACTAAAGTTTTTCAAACAGAGAACTTCCATATTCAGTCCCTCCAGGATCTCGCGGCAAAAAAACCTTGAATTTGCGGCCAAAACCTTTGAATTTGTGACCAATGTTGTCAAAAATTTCATTGAAAATTGCGGCATTTTTATGTGATTTTTACGGGAAATTGCGGTAAATGACAAAAACTTGTGGCTAATGACAAAAGGAGAAAAAAAGGTGTTTTATTTTTTTTTTTAAAATACTACCTCCAAAAAATAATTCATGTAATCACTTGCTATAATAATCATACTGAATTTTACAAAAATAGCTGTAAATGTTTTTTATAGTTCACTTCTTTAGTTGTATTTAATTAGTTTCTAAACATGGACTCCAGTAAATGCAAAAGATCCTGAGTGAATATTGTAGCTCTCAAACCAGACAATGTGACTGTACAACAACATGTAACATCTTCTGTGAACATAATATTTTAATACAGTCAACACATATTGTATGCATTTAAACAGTGCAAATTCTTATGTCAATACAGAGCGTATCTTCTTACTGCAATGCCATTAGCGCATTTGATGACGCGTCTGATGATGTTTCAAATGATGTCGCATGCGTGACGACTTCTGGTCGGCCGGAAAATGCGGAAAAATCACAGGACTTTTGAAAAATTGCAAGCCACCACAAATAATGTGGACTTACGTTGAATTTGCGTTAATTATTGTGATCACAAGATCTGGAGGGACTGCATATTGCTACAAATAAGTGCAACTGTGCCATGAACTGTATTATGCTGCAGATAGGCTGTTTGGGTGAGACTTAAAGCTGTTTATGGAAAAGACAACAAATACAAGAGAATTTAAAAAAATGTGATCATGACAGCAATGATGGATACCTTTATGAACCAGAATATACAGAAGAACATTTGCAGTGGGAGATTGAAGGGCCAAAAGAGAGAAATGCGTAGGAATAGGGATTCTGTGGTTGAGAAAACGTAGTGCCAAAGAAAGGTAAAGCTGTGAAAATATTCCCAACTTAGCATCCACCTAGCCTGATGCAGATTTTTTTAGGCAGGCCTTTTCTTAGGCAGCAAAAAATGTGTTTTGCTGCTGCCCTTGTCCACAGCAGGAAATTGCTTTGCTTCTGTGGCGGTACTCCTGCCTGCTTCCCCAAACTGGGAGCGTGCCAACTGGAACCTACTGTAGGTAATACACTGACTATAGATAAGTACCTCATACAACACCATTTCAAAAAACCTGAACTATCCCTTTAAAAGGAGGAAAACAAAAAGTCTCCCAAATCAACAAATCATTCAAAAATCAACAACTTTTCTGAGTTCATAAAAAGTTGACATTTCAAAATGTGTGCTGAGAAATTATTGTATACTTTGCCAACAGCGACTAAATTAATCTTGCTCAAGTTTTATGAAAGGTCACCAAACCTAAGAGTAAGATTTTTTAGCAAATCTCACAACACAGGGCTGAGGGAAAATGGAGAGCTTGACAAGTGATTATTTCTCCCAAAATGGATGTTTTCAAAAAAGCTTCAGAGAACATATCTGGTGTTACATTTCAACACAGTACATTAAGTAAAGAGGAGGCTGGTCCAAGATGTGTTTAGCTCATCTTAACCCAGTTCACACAATGCATACTGTAAACAAGACTTTGTGATTGAATAATGTCATTGTACTCATAGTGAAGTTGATTTACACACTTGTAGAGACAATCTAGGTGGTATTCAAACGTATCAAAGACTAGCTTGCTAACAAGATACAACATTTCCTGTAAATTCCATTGAGACAATTTTAGAGATGGTCATGGCTTATATTTTCTCCATTGATAGAGTCAGCTGTTTGCCCCTGTTTATGCTGAGCAGCACGAAACACACCCAACCCTCTCTCTGTGCTGGGTGCAAAAACTGAGACTGAACTTAAAGGAGGAATGGTAAATTATGTTCCATAGCATAATTCTCTTTTGTGACTCTGTCTCTCTACTGTTTCTTTCTGTGTGTCACAGATACACATGCACACACAGTGGTACACTGAATGGATTTTACTCAGAGCAAGTGGGTCAGCTTCACTAATAAAGCAAAATATAATTAACAGTGACAGACTAATGTTAGCCTCCTATATTTAGATTGTGCATGTACAAAGTAATGGGGCCCATTAATGGAGTAATTTACAATCAGTGGAATAATGACCTCCTAAAAGCCTGATCAGGTAGTTTGTCAGTCCTGTCAGGTAAGAGTCATTTTGATCTTAAGATGTACCAATGCAGATAAAGTTTGCTTATTTTTTCACACTGGGTCAGCTGTCTCATTATCAGCAAAACTGTCTAAGTTATTCTTCTATAGTAATTGAATTGAGAATGGTTTTCAGTTTCTCAGTATGTCACCAGCACCAGCACTTCGATTCACCAAGGATCTTGTGTTGCTTTACTGTATCAAAGTGTCTTATTAATCAAGATTATTACCAATCTGGAAGTCTTCATCTTCATAGATCACCTCTGCGTTCTCCACAACAGGGGGAGGAGGGCATTTCTTCAGACGGTAGGCTGGAGAGAGGTGGAAAAAAGTTTGAAAAGGCATTTTAGATTTCAATTAAAAAAAAACAAAGATGTCTATGGTATGAACATATCTTCCTATCTGTGATAAGAGGGGGGATCTGCAAGAGCGTGATTGTTATTACAATCTATAATCACCGCCTCATGGTTGTACGCCTCTGTCAACTAGTCAAGTTTTAGTTTGCATCCATGTCTGTCCAGACTCATATAATACATGTAGTGGAGGAATTGAAGGAATTTAATAAAAGTTATTGTGTTTTTTTGGCTCAACATGGATGCTTCGCATCAACAACCTGACAGCACAGAAGTTCACCACAGTTTCAAGGTGGGCACCCAAGAGTTACTGCTACCAATTCAGCGTTCGACCAAATGTCTCTCCTTTTGTTCCTGAGGTATGGTGTTGAATAATTGCCAGTAAACAGTATGATGTCGCAGTAAAGTTCACCTTTGACCTTTTGGATATAAAATGCCATCACTTCATCAATTTATCCTTTCAGACATTTGTGTGAAATGTTATCATAATCTGCATATGAATTCATGAGTTATGGCCAAAAACCTTTTAGTGAAGTCAGAGTGACCTTTGACCACCAAATTCTATTCAGGTTATTCTTGAGTCCGAGAGGAATTCCCTGAAGGCATTCCTGAGATATTTCTTTCACAAGAATGGGACAACAAAACATAATGCCTCCAGCCATGGCTGTCGCAGAGGCATAAAAAAAATCCATGAGTTTCTTTAACAGTGTTTTGATAGTTTCATCAATGTGCATAAACCAAAGAAATGAGAACCAGAAAACATAGATGTCGTGTCACTGTTCTTCATTCTGTCGCTGCAAAGGGATTTATTGACATCACTGTTACAGCCTTGGGTCATTTTGTTTTGATGTGTCAGAGCTTTCTCTCCTCCCCTCAGAGACTGTGTGTGTGTGAGTGTGTAAGGGAAATAAGAAACAGGTGGTGCCCTGTGATTGGTCGATTGGAAGGGATTGCTGCCTGTGGATTGGGCCAATGGATGACATGGGTCCTTTTAAACTCCAGCTGACAGCAAATCTTCTCTCCTTCAGCACCTCTACCACTTCCAACAGTAAGCCAAAAAAAAACAAGCAGTGCACTTGCCTCTTTGAAAAGATTGTCCATGTGGAGAATGGGACTGTGGGTGTGATTTGTGATCTTTATTATTTAAAACATCCAGGCAGTTCTTTCGGGGCAGCCATGCTTGTATCATGGCGTTATGGGGAATATGACTTTGATATGAGGTTACTTTGTGCCTCTCAATGTCCCAGCTGCCGGGCAAGGTTAGCCACTGTTCACCGAACCTGAACTAGGGGTTTAAATATTGCTTATAGCGTGCTGTTCATGTCTTTGACATGCTAAATCTAAACGGTGACCTTGAATTAAAAGCAAATTGACATACTATTATTATCTAGGAATAGTACACAATAAATCTAGTGTGTGTCTGGTCTCTGGGCAGCATGATTCACCTACACTCATGCTAGTTTGAAATGTAGTAGAAAAAACGTATGTATTTCCCTGAATGTGAAATAACTGAGAATAGATTAATAATAATAATAATTCAAGTGCAGACTAAAGACAAAATGTTACAAATGGTGCTATGTCAGTGTGGCCTTGTGGGTTCAAAGAAACACTACATGATTCAATTCATAAGCAAACAACAGTGTTAAACTCTGCAAGAACTTCAGAAAAACTTCTGAAATGGTTTCAGTCACTGAAATAACAAAAAATATCATCATTAATTATTCAATTTTAAACCACAGTGTTTTATTTCTCTACCTGCACAGTGCGTGAGACATCTGGTTTGCTACAGTAGCTATGTGAAAAAGGAGAAACAGGTGTTTTCTGATCTGGGTGATCTTTTTTAAACAAAAACACATGATGTCATTTAAAAAGTGGCATTATTCACAGGTGTGGACTTGAGTCACTTGACTTGGACTCAAATCACACCATAGTCACAAATTTAACAGCTTTACACTTGACAAAAATATAAAAAAGACTTGCAACTCGACTTTACCTGAGGCTTTGAACTTGAGTCACATGACTTGGACTTGAATCAGACTCAAGTTACAAATTTGATGACAAAATCAAAAGTCTCGAAACTTGACTTGGACTTTAACACAAATGACTCATGACTTTACAGCCATTTGACTTGAAAATATTTGATCCCTTTACCCGAGCCCAAAGATTTAAAGTATGTACTTCAAAAACTTTGTGCCATGAATCAAATCATTTCGTTACATTTCCTGAATCAACTAACATTTATGCTATTCATTCCCAACAAGTCAACACTTAATTCCTCGGATCCACTTTGTCTGAACCAATCCGATAACATCCAGTCAAGTTGCAGGAGACAAACATGAAGAAATAATGTTAGGTTACTGAGGGCCAGCTGGAGAAAGTGATACCAAAGATAATTTTGGTTGTGTACAGAAACTACACAGTGGTCAACAAAAAATGTATTGCAGTATGCAATTCTGTAATAGATTTTTGCAAATTTAATAGATGATTATTTTGTTGTTAAAATGGCCTCACATTTGGTCAAGAGCGCACCATTACTTGGACTCAAAAATCTAAGTTTAGGACTTGGGACTTGACCTGGGCCATGCTTTTCTTGACTTGGGGCTTGAATTGAGACTTGAGTGCAAATATTAGAGACTTACTTTTGATTTGTGAAACAATGACTTGGTCCCACCTCTGGTATTTACAGTAAATAACATCCTAAACTTTTAATCAAAGATGGAGATGCAGGTTCAGTTTGTATGTGTCCCTCAAAAACAGTTGTTTGAGGTTAGAGAAAGCAACGATGCAGCAACATGGTGTAGAGTTGTACCTCTTGTCACTGTGGCTGTATTGCAACAAATGCTACACACCACCAGGGACTCCTCAGAAAGTGTTTCCTCTTGAGGTAAAACACATAACTGAAAAACCATGAGATGGACCGATTTAAAGATATCAACTTGTCTATTCTTACAAATAGTGAATAGCAGCTGAGAAATGGAGAAAGCAATGAAAACAAGTGAAAGAAGAAAAGTGGCTACTACTACTTTTTTTTTTTTTTACTGTAGAAGAGCATCTGACCTCATCTCTTATAGCTATTCAGTGGTTAAGGAAATGACACCAGGAGTGGGTGATGCAAAGCACTATACACACTCAGACTTTATCAAGATTTTTGTTTTGTTAGTGTTTTTACTAAGAAAATGTGTTTGGTATTTAAAAGAAGCACATAGCATGAGGGAATCAACAAAAGCCACTCTTGTCCATTAACTTCTTGAGCAGTCTAAAAACTAGGTACTTGACCTGTCAATATACCCGAGCGTTCAGTTGTGTCTAACCGCCGTTGGAACGTAACTAAGTATGTTTACACAAGTATGGCACTTTGGAAAATATTGTACTTTTTGCTCCCCTATAATTAGTCACTAGTTACATATGAAAATATACAAGTGCAGCTGAAACAATTAATCAACTGATTAGACAATTAACTGGCAAATATTTTGATCACTGTTTGAGTTATTTTTCATTTAAAAACATGTCATGGTTTCAGCTTCTCAAATATCAGGACTTGCTGCTTTTCCTTTCAATTATTCCAATTATTATTTTGATTTATTCAATTGATTTAATTTTCCTACACTGAGTACTTTAAATACTTGAATACATTTTTCCTGATTGTGCTCACACACTTTTACTTAAGTAACATTTTTATAGTGTGGTATTATTACTTTAACTCCTCTAGCGCTGTGTCTAAAGCACCATTTCCACCAAGCAGTACAGTACAGTACAGTACAGTTCAATTTGGCACGCTTTTCTTCCCTTTCCAATGTGAAAAGTTATGGATGGTACCAATGAAATCGTTCCATACGTCCCCATTTTTGGTCACCCCTCTGCTGGGGTACCTAGCATACAGATCTGGTACTAAAAGGTGGAGCTGTGAACACTGCAGTCTGTCCACTGGTCAATAGAGGATGGTCACTCTGCTCAGGGCTGAGTTGTGGCTGGTTTTGAGGCTCATGTAACCACTGTTCATACCGTGGAGAGTTTTATTAGTAGAACTATAAAATGAAAGGATGTTTTGCTGCCTCTTGCAGCAGCTTGAGTCGAAGAAAAAAATAACTTAATTCACTGGGCCGACTACCGGCTACTTTTAAGGTGGAGCATTAACTTGTAATGTTACTCAATGTATGGGTTGACGACATGAATCCACCAGCACACCTTAAACTTTGACCATTACTTTAGTTTTTACTGTCTCTCTTGGATGACATACACTTTTAGTAATGAATGGATCTTCAAGCGTTTATGTATATTATTTTGGGGCTTAACCGTATCTACAGTATATGCTGTACACGTACATATTAGGGCACTTAAACTACAGGTAAGTGTGTGTGTGTGAGTGTGTATCTGTACCATGGAAGTTGAGAATGAAGAACCCTCCAGTTGAAAAGTCAGAGTGAAAGCGGATCAGGACCTTTGGGCTGGTACTGTAGGCCGACTCTAATGCTGTGTTGCCGCTGAAGACTCCCAGCTGAGGACTAGACGTATCTGGGCCGTCCCTAAATTCAGGGACACAGAGAGAGAGAACAATGACAAGTGACAATGCTTAAACTGGAGGGCAGGATACATTTGATATACTGCGGCAGAGGGACGGAGAGAGAGAGAAACCAAGAGTCACATAATATTCGGCAGAAAGATTGCTATGTGTATGATATATAAAGTCAGCTGTTTCTCTGATTTACTCCACAACTCACTGATGCTTTAAATGGCAAGTTTACAAAGTAAGGATTAGAAAAACAACATGAATATGAAAAACACTTCAAAGATAGAAAAGTAATGTAAAGTAATAATAATATCAATGATTATATTGTTTCCTCTTTAAAATCTATTGCAAAAGGGAATATATTGGGTCTACCTGGCAAAATATTAATATTTTAAAAAAAGATATATTGCCATTTAAGAGAAGAGTAAATGTCATAGGTTTTGTCAATCATTTTATATCAGTGACATAGTATATGTTTTGATGGGCAAGACTTCAAACAAACTGTCTGAAAATCAACTTTAATTTTGAAAAGATTATGAAAGTAAAATAGCAATGATGATGACTATTTCCTACAGCCCCCTACTAGTGTGTGTAAGATTTGAATATAGTAAGCATCCTATCCTGTCTCATTTTTCCACAAATCCAATAAATTAGATTCTATAGGTGCTTTAAACAATGTCCTTACTGATCATGTTGAGCAACCTGACTCACAGTAACATCTTACTCATGGGAATATGAGGATGACACGATATTGATTTTGCTTCTCACTCAACTATAGGCAGCCTGAGGGTAACTATGGAGCCACGCTGCACTGTATCTGCCCAGGTTCAACCTAAATTAGTTCTGTTTGCAACAGTTTTTATTTTCTCTTCTGTTCTGTGTAGAAGTATATAGATTTTTCTCATTGATCTGTCTGCAAAAATTCACCCCCCCCACCTCACCTCTGAACATGTTTTATTACAAATCTACAATTATCTCCAAACTGCCTCGGCATATTCCTTATAATGGAAATCCATAATAGTGACGCAGAACTTAAATGGCTACATTGATTTGATTATTAAAATCATACTGAATAAATAAACTGCTGACTGGTGTCAAACATCAACAATATGCTGGTAGATGTCTCTGCCACAGCTTTAAAGATAGGTCAGGGTTGGCATCAGTGTGGACTTCTCATAAAATGCTAGATGTGGATTTGCTTTCACTGACTGGATCTAATTACAGGAAGGAAAAGAAACCAAAAGCAGCACTTTGTTAATGAAATAAAACATATATCTAGTAGGTTCATGTGCTTCTTCATTGAAAGGGGAGCAAAAATATTTTCGTTTTTTCCCTTCTTTGCTTTTTTTTCACCAATTTCAAACAAGTTCATTGAACAAAGCCTGTGGATTAGAGGCTTAACTTTACTCATTAAATATTGAATGTTGCTGAAAGGTTACATTTTCTAAAGTTCCTAAATGCCCAGTTTTAGGTTTTTAATGAACATGCCATTGGATTAAACAAGGGTTTTAAAATTTTAATTCATGAAGAGTGCCTGGGATCTCTTGGCTCCTCAATAATTCAAGGTCTTCTGAAGGTGTTGGAGCTCATTTGAAGTATCAAAATGTGCTATTTGGGTCATTTAAATTAAAACTGCGTTAGAATTTTGTGACTCTATTTTTTCTAACTTAAAACTGCACAAACCCAACATTTTTCACATGTGAAATTTAATTTATTAAAATATGTTTTTTTGGGAGTTGTATTTATTATTTAAACTTTTTTTTTTTGAAAAGTGCAGACATTCTACAACAGCACAGAGAAAACTTGGACTTGGCTTGCGGAGTTGGGTAGTGACCTTTCCCTCAGTGATGTAAGAATGCAGCCCAGTGAAAGCCATTTAATGAAGTCAGTACCCTCAGGCCATAAGATGTTAGCTTACGAGCAAAAAAGCTGCTGGTGTGAATCTAATCACCTGCTGACACAACATGGTCAGGAAGATTGAATGTGATATTCTCCCAAACATTGTACGTACGTAAGCCTTACCTCTGGAAATAAAGATTAAACAGAGGTTTGATTTATTAAGATATATCTACTCTGTCTATCTACTACAGGCGATTGACACAAGCACAGTGCGGTTGAGAATTGGGTGGGCTTGGGAGGAATACATTAGCAGAGGGATAGGCTGACATGATTCACCACCAACCAAATCACATTCTTCTCTTTGCCATTTACAGTAAAAGCACTGCACTTTTTGCCCTGACACACCAAGGTGACATTTGGCTGTTGGTCAATGTCGGCCTGTTCGTGAAAGTCTGTTGCCCTAGATTTTGCAGTGTGTCCTGCACCAATGGCCCTTGTCTGCCCTCATTGGCCTTTCCTCGGCTGATAAAGCATGTTGAATCAGCGTCAGAGATGGTGGAGTACGTTGGTGAATGAATTCTCTCTGATTGGCAGTTCTACTCAGCGCATGAGAAGAGAAACAGAAGTGAGGAAAGTAAACAAATAAGTGAAGAGGGAGTGGGATATACACAAACTTGTCATATTAGGTAGGATAATGGTTTTTTTTAGTTATTGAGCTCTTTAGCAGAAACCATTCATAATTATTTGTGTTACTGTTCACTAGCGCATGATCAATATGTTTTGTTCTTTCAACACCAGGTTGTAATGTTAATGTGCTAACTGGCTAACTAGCATCTTGCAACCGTCATGTCAGTCCTCCGGTTTCCCTTTTTGTTTGACAATACAGATGACCGCCACCTGCTGGTGTGGAAAGTTATTTCCTCTCACGCAAGTGCAGGACATATGTGCTGTTTGGCCGTTGGCTGTAGTCTTTGCGGGGATGCAGGTGCAATTCTTTGGCAAAGACATAGGCTAATTGAGGCAACGTAACAATTGGCCTTGGTTGCCGCTAATTCCTTGCTGTCAGTTTGGTGTGTCTGGGCCCTTAGAGTCAATGAAAAGAACAGTCGATCCACCACAAAAACCTCTTCGAAATTAAATTGATGTCTTTGTGCTGGAGAAACAAAATTACCATGTGAAAGGGTTAGAAGAGACAGTGCACTGATATAACAACAATACTGTGATAAGATATCTATGGGAATTTGTTTATCAAAATATTGGGATGATTTGTAAATTAAAAGTTGCATTTCAGCTGAGTACTGTCATTTTCTGAGCTCGAGTGAAATAAACAATGAATTTCATTCATCATCTCGACATTGAATTTTTTGTCAGAGATCCAGCACTTGGATGGATGAAATATTATGTAAAAACACCAATACTACACAAAATATTTTCAACATTGTTAAACAATGTTTCAAAAAAATACTGTTTGATTTTGCTAAATCACCTGTCAGAGGATTTGAGTGTGTAAAAAGCATCATAAACTACTGTATTGCTGTGGTGTTAGATCCATAGCCCGCTGTTAGAATAGAAATGGTTCAGTGATATTAGGCATCAAGCCAAACTGCAACTGGTGGCAGACCACAGAGACAGTTTGGCTTCAGTCCCTGACATCTGGATGCAGCTGTCGTCACATAAACCCCAGGGGTATACAGGCCGCAAACCAGAAGACACACATCGCTGAGATATGGAATATGCAGGACATCGCGATGCACAAGGCAAAAGACATCCATCACAAGTTTGATTAATGAGAAACCAGAACACGGGGAGGCTGGTGGAGGAGGAAATCAGCATAACCACTGACAGCAGCGGTAGAATGAATGATCAGAGAAGTGAAAGTGTCGGCTCCTCGGATCGTAAAAACTACCTCATTGACTTGTTTGAATGTGAGGTGATTGTAAGTCAGCTGTTACTGATGGCATTGCACGAATTCAATGCTCTGCCTGAACTACAGCAATGCTCTATGAACACATTACTCTGTGTGTCAGCTCACGTTCATTGCTCAGCATTTGGAGCACACATAAAACATCTTTTTTATGTACAGTGACTATGCAAAAAATAAAATTGTAATCAATAGCTTTGGTTCGCTTTTTCAAGTCCAGTCTGACACATTTTGGGATCAAACTCTTAAAGTTAACCATTAACAGTTCCACATAATATTTATGCTCCCAATCAGTTTCTTGTTAACTCTGCTGCTCACACAGGTCACATTGTCTCTCATTCTCAGTCAAATACCAAAAACACGACAAAAGCAGTGGCCCCAAAATTAGCTCTCATGGGTGCAAAGAGATAATGTCAGTTATCCTGTTTTACAGTTCACCCCAGATTCACATAATTAAAAGTATCCACATACACACTCCCATCATTAAAAGAAGTTTCATAAGGCCTGTGTCTATAATCTAAATAGGATTTAGAGCATTAATTCACCGCAAACCCATTGTGCCTTTCACATAGCTCTAACCATCTACATGAAAAGCACATTTGTTTCTGTTTGGGAAAGTCAAAACGACCCAGAGGCTCACCAAAAAACATTGCCTCACACCACAAGAATATAAGATAGAATACACGATCTGTTGGAGCACAGATAAGCAGGGAGTGCATCTCTGTCAAAAAGAAAGGTGGCCAGAGTCACTGATGCAACAACCTTTGATCTGACTGACAGCAACTGGAAGGCAATTATAGATGTTCCCCATGTGCTGACATCACTATCGACAGCACAGCTGCCGGGGAGTAAAACAAAAGAAAAATTTTACTGGGGAATTTTGCAATTATTAAAGGAATACTTCACCCACAAAATGACCATTTGCAAATCAATTAGTGATGCCTTGGTACGTTGAGCTAGTGAAGAAAACTTCTCACGTGCCTCCACAGAAATCAACGAATATATTGATTTACTGATTGACTGGGGACCAGGTGTAACAGCAAGACTATATCACAACATCCTTTTACAAATTCTCACACAATTTGTGCAGTAAAAAATCCAATTCTTATTTATTCAGTCATATGTCCAGTAGTCTCTATATACAGACTCTACATTCAGTGAATGTAGAGTCTGTAGGCAAACCCCGGAGATCTTGCCTCCAGAAGAAGAGCGGAAGAGCCCTGGTTTCCGGTTGTAGGCTGTTTGTAGTCCGCTCGATATTGACCAATCACGTTTGAGCCGGCTGCAATTGTTGCCAGGTTAAACGGTCCGTGCGGTGAACTAATGAGGCGGAAGATAATTGGCGTCACTGCAAACTCTGAATCCATCGCAATGGTTCAGCATATTTACTTATATCTATAAACGGAAGTCGGAAACGGAAGTTCACCTCCTCCGCCCAAATCAAACCGGAATGCCAAAAAAATCGGGGGTCTGCCCCCAGAGGCTGTATCTCCGTCTGCCGGAAGTCAGACGTGGAATACAGTCGATGGGTTCCAAGAATGTATGTTCAGTACTTCCCAAACACATGCACTTTTACTAAAAAGAACATAGTATTGGAGCCTGGCTTTGAAAAGAGCATAGATATGTTTCACTTTTATATGCTAAGGTTTTCGTTAAAGTAATAATAATAACTTTATTTATATAGCACAATTCATGCATAAAATGCAACACAAAGTGCTGAACAGAAAAGACAATCAAGACATTTGTTAGAAAGCGCTTTGTGGTTGCATTTTGATGTATGAAAGGTGCTATATAAATAAAGTTTGATTGATTGATTGATAGAAATAAAAACAAAATAAAAGCATAAATAAAAAATGCCTAGTAAAAGCATAAATACATAAAAACACATTTCAAGAGAAAGCAATGGTGAAAAGGTGTGTCTTAAGATTTTGTTTGAAAGTTTCAACGGATTTAGAGCTCCTAAGACCCTCAGGTAGACTGTTCCAGAGTTCAGGGCCATAATAAGCAAAGGCTGCCTCTCCATGCCTTTTTGTTGTAACCTTCGGAACAATCAAGAGATTTGAATCTGAGCATCTTAGGGACCTTGAAGGCACATATATTTTGAGCATATATATATTTTGAGTCAGACAGATAAGATGGGGCAAGGCCATTTACAGCTTTAAAAACCAATAAAATAATTTTAAAATGTATTCTTTAACTAACAGGGAACCAATGTAGTGATTTTAAAACTGGAGTGATGTGTGCTCTCTGCCAGGTTTTTGTCAGAACATGTGCTGCTGCACTTTGCACGAGCTGTAACTGTGTGTGTGTTAAATGAGACTTGCATTATACTGCATAAGTTGTGTGTAAGTTTGTAAACCAATGTTTTGATATAGTTTTGCTGTTGTTAAAAGTGGTCCTCAATCAATCAATAAATTGTTCGCCATTTTCTGTGGAGGCATTCAAGGCAACACGACATGACTAGCTGTAATACAAATGGTCATTTTGTGGGTGAAGCAGGGACATGAATATAGACAGTGCAGGCAGTGCGGTTGCTCTGGGGCCCATGAGGTGGGGGGGCCTACAAAGACAGTGGGCCCTCCTACAATGTGTTGGGTGGAGGATGGGCCCTTGTGAGTGATCGCTCATTAAATTAAAAACAGTGCCATTTGCTATATATGCCTTTGAAAACGGCAAACCCATCTCCGTTATGTTTCTTTTAACTATAAATCAACTATTAAAATTGTTCAATTAAATTTATAATTTCTTATTTTCTTTGATATTTTTTGTCATATACAGAAATGCAATGATGACTGCTGGGTAATATGTATGTTGATGTTATCCAATGTCAAGTCTCTGATCATATGACAAGACGATATATGCACAATAGCGTGAACTAGGGCCTGTCCTAATAGCGTGCACTGGGGCCCACTGTAACTACATTATGCCACTGGGGTGAAGTGTTCCTGTAATGGCGGTAAATTTTTTAATATTGAAATCAGTAATTCATTTTCAACACTTCAGATGAATCCGATAATCAGATCTAAAGACTGTATCTTTAATGATTATGCAGGACCCAGTGAACTGATGCGGGTACTCTTCTATATACATGGCTGTAATACAGTAGCAATAGACCTTTAGCTCGTCCTCTCTAAATCTGTCTAAGGCCTGGGACGGTAGATGCTGTTCCACTGGGTCTGAGAAAAGCACTCCTCTCCTCAGCGTCGGCACCCAGTCACTTCCAAATATATTCATATGTTGGGGATACAGTGAGATTGAGCAGCGCAACAGTCGATCATGTATGCACTAATCTCGCATTACAGATGTCTTTTGGTACCCTACAATCTATGAATGTGATTTTAGAATTTTGTTCCCTGTGAAATGTGCCAAAAACACATGAATCACCAAAATCAATTTGGAACTGCAAAATAACGCCGCGCCTCTCCATAGCTATATCCATGGCTCTGGTAGCTGGCGAGATTGAAAGCGAGAAGTCACCAAGTGTGAATGTATTACTTTCCCACTGCCTGCATTTCAACTACTCACTCCCTAGAGCTTGACTCTTGAGCCTGAAAATTAAGGACTGACCTCACCCAAACATCAAATATTGTAAACCAAACCTGCACCAAACGATGACAGGGCCCAATTCCTACTTGATCTTAATTTCCCTCATCATAAACTCACTGTTCTATATTATTTTTGACAGCAAACTGAAACTACTAAGTGAGAAATTTCTCTTGGACTGACCCAAACTTGTCAGATCCAGCCGAGTCCCGTTGGATTTGTGAACCCAGCTCCACCGCTCCTTTCATTACATTTCCCACTCCCCACTGAATCTCATCATTACTGCCAGAGTTCCCGAGCCCTCTCCAGGTCTGCGTATGGCCATGGTACTGAGTTAGATTGAATTGGTCAGTGGTCCCATTGTAAATGCATTACTCTCACACTCCCTATTACAATCTTACCTCCACACTGAATCCCATTATTACTGCAGGAGAGTCAGTGTATGCATAGCACAGAGTATATATGCGTGTATGTATTAGAGTGTATGGAGCTGTGATCCCTGTGTTTTAACCATGCCACATACAGATCCATATGGGTTTGAGTGTATGTGCCTCTATGATACAGTCACAAACAATTGACACATATTGATATATGCCTTTGTTCAGGCAGGGCTGTGTTTGTATGAAGTGAAAGCCATAAGGAATAAAAATGCAATCAATACCAGGAATAAGGTTACCATCAATAAAAATATCCCGATAAGTCTGTGTGAGAGAAAATGTGTGTGTGTGTGTGTGTGTGTGTGTGAGACAGAGGGAGAGGGACAGAAAGAGATGAATAAGAAATAGAAGCAAAAGATACAACATCTTATTAGTGTGCAGGGAGGAGACAGGATATAAGTAAATTCAAGACTTACCCGTCAGTGATGCAATCAGTCCCAGGATAAAGGGCAACACTGAAAAGAAGCTTATGCATTCATGTGCATATGTGTGTGTGTGCACATAAGTTAGAGTGTAAGTGTAAAAAGACTCACCAAACAGCGATGTAATCAGTGACAGGCTCTGTCTGCAATAAGGTAAAGTTGATATAAACTCCGTGTCCGTGGGGAACAGTGATGAGCCAGCTGCAGTCTTGGGAGTTGGGGTATTCATTTGGATACTGAGGTGAATAGATTGTCCCGTTTTCAGCCGTGACATTATAGCCGCAAGGAGCTGTAAAAAGCAGAGCTATGAGATTATCTATTTGCAAATTTGTCACTTTCCTCTAACATGCCAGACCTGCAAGGATCAGGAGAGAAGAATGAATGTTGAACTGTAGACAGTGAGGATTAATTATCATCATTTGTAGTACTGGAACTAGAGGCAGCAGCAATAGTAGTGGTAGTAATAAGGGGAATGATTGTGCTACTGATGTATAGAGTAAATGATCCAAGTGACACAGGAATATTTACTCGCTACTTAACTGTTTACACTGCTGGCTCGTGATACCAGGGAAAGATGAGATTAAATTTACTGAAATTCAATTAGGATAACAACATTTTTTTAATGTCTAGATTTTAAATTACCACCGGTACCTGAGGGGTGGCAATGTTCTCAGGTAAAACTGGCAACAACACATGAGTTACGACACAGCATAAACTGGCTAACCACGGTACATCAAAACACATGTTTATCAAAAAGTCATTGGTTGTTCTTACCCTCACAGCGTGGAAATGGGTGGTTCCACTTCCGGTTGGTCCCATGCAGGCATGTTAGCACTGGGTGTCCGATCAAAACATAACCAGGGTAGCACTGAAAGGTTACTGACTGGCCAGCGCTGAAGTCACTGTTGATGATGTCACCATTAGGGAAAGGATAGGGGTCCTGGCAGTTTTGAAGTTGATAGGCTAAAGGGAGAGATGAAGACAAATGCCAGCGTGCAAATACTCCAGTTTAATTTCAGATTTAACTGATTTTAAGGCATCAGCACAATAAAACAAGCTGCTCTTTGGCAAACAGGATCGGCAGCCACACAGTTTTACTCAGTTAAACAAATACAATGTAGTGTATATTTGTTCCTCTGCATTGTGCAGTGTAACACAGCAGCCTTTTATGTCTGCCTCCCAAATCCCAAAATGACAATCGCAATTCATTGCATTCAAACCATTTTTTTCCGTCTACAGCTAATGGACTTGAAGGGGCATTAAAACAAATCTATGACCCACAGAGGCTGCCTGTAGTAAATGCAGCAACATCAATAGATCTAATCTCCTCCCATCTGGCACATGTATGCAGACTGTCGGTTGTAAGCAGGATCTAAGATGTTGATGGAGGAAACCAAAGACAACACAATCAAGGCGCAGGATGTGTACAGGAATGCCTGTGTTGTCGCCGAATACAGGCTAGACCATCCCAAGTCCAGATGGGAGAAGCCACAAAGGATGCTTAGGAGCGTCAGAACTAAGATCCTATGGGACTTTCACATACCGACGGGTACACAAATATTGACAAAACTAACTGGACATTGTGGAAATACAGAAGGAACAGAAGAACAAGTGGTGACAGATGTAGAGGTCCCCTGTGAAAGCAGCATCAAGGGGAAGGAATATGAGAGGATATAGAAACACCAGGGGCTGAAAGAGGAACTAGAGAGAATGTGGAAAATGCAAGTGTCCAAGTGGTAGTGGGAGTTCTCGCAGCTGTAAAACTACAACCAAGAGGGTGCAATGTCAGAGTGCCAAACAGTAAAACTGGAATCAGAGCTCCCTCAAGATTTTATTAGCGATGTCTGGGTCGAAACATCAGTGTGAGGGTACTTTCTATTGATTTTTTGGCACTTATCCCACTGTGGTTTTGTGGATGTGCACGCGACTATTCAGTCTATTGAACCCCATACCTCCTAGGCCTTAAGTACAGAACCGGAGCTTGTCATTGAGTGGTGCAGGGGTGAAAGCATGCATCCAGGTCATGTCCTCGATGATTTCAATGTTCTGGACAATTGGGAACATAAAAACAAATTGCTATTGAAAGCTATATAAAGAATGGCATCATCAGGGAATGTAGATTTATGATTTTGTTTTATGGAAAAGTAGGTTACCATTGCTTAAACATTACGATCTGATAAAAGAAGTCCTGTCATTAGACTCATGTGCATAATAACCCAATTAAAAATAATAAATCAACAAATAGTACGCTAGCCTCTGGGCACAGGGCCAACACCTAAACACAAATAATTCCCTCACACTGTGTACTAACTGAGCGCGACTTGAGCATCAGCATCAGCATCAGCATCAGCATCAGCATCAGCGACAAAATTAGTTTGATTGCATTGTTTTCTGTTGGAATGTCCTACCTGGCCTGAGTAGAACTTTTACAGGACACTGTGTTTTTATTTATTCCTATCGCTCACTTTGAAAGTGCCGCAATTGAGTAGGAATGGCTGATTTGTGAAGTTGAAATAAGGAATTATTTTTACGATACCTCCTCCTTTCACAAGAAAACCCAAATAAGGTGGCAGCTGGCTGAAGGAGATTGCAAAGGAGCTGAAAGTCTCTGCTAAGGTAAATGACCATCGCTGATAACAACACACTTGCTGTTGGCTACATTGTATCTTATTCACAGTGAATATCACGATATAAAACTTGTGTTTTCTTGTTTAAAAACTACAAATGTAGCAAGATAGCAAGTAGTCACTCATCTTTTAAGTAGTTACACTTTCAGTATGATCTTGAGCGCGGACAGTGCTGACAGGTACGTGGTTTGTTTACGTGACGTAACATAGGTTCATATCTAAGGGATTCAGTGTAGACAGAGAGTGTGTGATATTAGGTAATAGTCAGATGCTCACTTGCTGTTAGGACACGGTGTGAGGCCTATATTTTCTCAGAAGGAAGTATTTTCACCACCAGACCAGAAAGATCTTTATATGTCAGACTTCAAGAGATTATCCCAGTAAAAATGGTAATTATTAATTGTGTCAATTCACTATAGTATCATGATCCTGATTAAGATCATGTGAGGAAATTCCCACAAGCTCCATGCACTAACAGCTGGAGTTAGCAGTGGCAAAGCTGCAGTGTTAGGAAACTTGGTCACTGAGCACTGGAAGGAAAAAAGGGGGAAATGGTTAAGTGCATGCAAATGTGGGTTACCCTATGTGTAAGTTAGTAAGCCTTGTTCTGCTTATGCTGCCGTATAGGCCCAAAGTGTATCTCTTGTGTCTTTGAAGTGAAGCACTTAGGGCTAGGAGTAAAGCCTGCTGGACAAGATGCCAGTCTCTCACAGGGGCTTACTAACAATCCATCTCTTTTAATGATGAGGGGAAAGCCATAAGGTTTTTTAAGTCTTTAGCATGACTCATCCACGGATCAAAGCTCAAAACCTCATAGCAATACGTTATTTCATCCTACCCTTCATTTCTGGGAGTTGGGAAGGCTTTGTTATTTGGCGACTGGGTTTGGATGTTAATTTATTCTGAACATTTGAGCAGACCATTTCTTTTTTTCTTTTTGTTTTCTCAAACCTGGGGAAACTAAATAGTTGGCTTATTCTGAGTACAGGTCTGTACTCTCAGCGTCCCCTGAGGCACTGCTTTCAACTGGAAGCGCCTGCAGTAATACTTAAGTGTTTGTGGCCTTTAGTGTCAGCAGTCATTGTGTGTTATTAGGCATTTGACAAATGTCAAAAGTAAATAATCACAAGTGAACTCACCCTGATAGGTCAGTTTGAACCCCGGCCTGTTCTCTGAGTGGTCACTGTAGAAGTGGATGATCGTCAGGTGGGTAGTGCTCAGCAAAGCGGGTGGGATCTGCGAGCCGGTGAACTGTCCAATAAGAGCAGAGCTGTGCTGTGGTCCAGCCCTGACCTCTAGGAAGTCATGGTTGTCCTCAGATGAGAAGTTCTGGAACTGAATATGGGCTCCTAGAATACAAACACAGATGATATACGTTCATAACAATAAATGAAAATTACAGTAAATTTTTGCACCAAACATGATCATTAATTTCATGCCATATAGGTGGCTTAAATCTTATGAAACTGAGGAGAGTTTGTCTTAATGTCAGAGTGTGCATACAACAGAAAAACATGATGTATGCATGAGACCAAGTGCAATAAGTTTACATTATTCCACTAATTTTCATATTGTTATTTGTACTGTTATTGTCATATTTTGATAACCCACACCAAAGATAAAACTGCATCATCATAGTATTAGACAATGACAATAAAGCTGTCTTGTTGTCGCTAAGTATAATATAATCATTCCTGATGATAAAAGTCAAACATATCAACTACGTAAAAACTAGGTATAATTACACACATGTATGCCATGTACTCAAAAAGATATAAAATTTGTCCTACTCAAACCATCAGATACTGCAGTCATTAAACAGCATGCACCATGTGTCAGCATCCAATTAAACGTGTGGTGAAGGTTTCAATAAACCATGTGTTGCTGCAGCAGAGTTTGCGCTAAAAAAGAAGGTCTGTGTTTCGCAGCTTCACCAACAGATGTACTGAAAGTGACACATTCTTTTTAGGAACACTCTTCCATCCCATAACGCTTACCATATCCAGTTGGCAGGGTGATTTGCCAGGTGCAGTCCAGGTTGCCGGGGTAGTTGCCAGGGAAACCTGGACTGAGGATGACACCACTCATCTCAGACAGCACCCCACCGCAGCGAGCTGACAACACAGGCAGAGCAAACACATTGTTAAAACAGGCAGGGCGTGAGCGATGTACAGTAGAGATCATCACTTTATCCTCTTTGCTTCAACAAAAAGGTTACACCACAGCATAACAGCCAAAAACTTTGGAAAATACAGCTGGAAGCAGAAACCATGTTTGCACTCAGGAGCCACTATATTAGGTACACCTGAACAATCTAATGTAATTCAATAAAACAGCTCTGCCAAAGACTCTACATTTATGAAGTTTCTAATGTTCAGTTTTTGGTGATATTGTCAAAAATGTGCACATTCAACAATGTGTTTATTACTGAGGTCACAGTGAAAGGTCATGTTCTATTGAAAATATTTCCAAATATCACTTTATTCTTAAAATGATAGAGATTAATATTGAATAATATTAATTTGTCTTGTTTTCTCAGTTTAGAAGTTCCAGTAAGGGTGAGATACAATCATACTATGTGGCAAATATTTTGCATTAAGGTCATTACAATCAAAATATAAAATAAAGAAAAAACTTAGGGGAAAAAATATAATTAAGTCAATTCATCTGATAATAAACAAAGTCTATTAAGCCAATTGTTAGGAAACACAAAAATTAATATTTTGACTCTACAGGAGCTTGGACGATGTGTGCTGAATTGCTGTAAATCCTTGCAAACCAGTGGTGACAGACATATATCTTAAATTTTATGGCACCCTTTTATGGCGCTCCCTTCTATTGACAGACTTGGACATGATTTGGTTGACACAAGTGCTTCTGACTGAAACAGAAAATACTGGATCTGACACGTACTGAAGGTAGCTGTGGCAGGGCTGCGTTTAGTTAGTCCTGACATGTCGAGGTTGAGTTTAACTGGAATTGGCTTCCCAGACCTGCTACAAGTTTTCACCAAACACAAACATCAATGTAATCAAGGTCCCTTAACTCTATTGTAGATGTTAGGAAGCCTTGGCTCTCAGCACAAGGTACAAAATTCTGTTTGTATCCAGCAGGTGTATTGATCTTATACCATAAGAAGTTGCTTACTTCCACAAATCTGATTTCAAGGTTACAATAAATACTGATACACCAATTAAGTCACAGATAAGAATTACATATATGTTTATTTGATGACAGCATTTTAAAAAGTATTTAACCACCATCATCGTGCTGTTTCAGCAACCAACAAGTCTTTATATAGGAGAAATTGTGCTTTGCTGACTTCAGTCTACTGAGATTTTATCCATTTTAACTGACCTTGGTCTTGTAACAAATATAAAAATATTTCTATTTTACAGTATTTTGTGCAACTGAGGAATTTCGCACGCTGACATGTAATCAATAACTCTAGTTCTTACTTACTTAAACCACCCTCAAAATGGAAAATAACATGTAATACAAACTTGTCAAGCAATAGTTTCCCAAAGAAGTCTCTTATGTGACCCTGAACCTGTAACTTTATTTTTTAGACGGAGGCACGCTGACATCCCTAATCTACCGAAACACTTCTGTCACTTTGCTGTGCAGGCCTGAAAGTTCAATGTGAACCTCACACCTGCGAGACATATTTTTCCACCACTGGATCGATCTCATAACAGAATTTAGCCAGTGGAGGAGAATGAATGTGTGTGTGTGTGTGTGTGTGTGTGTGTGTTACCTATGCAAAGAGGAGGTGGGTAGTTCCATCGACGCACAGTCCCAGGCATGCAGGAAATGTGAGAGTGGCCCTGAAAGTGTTAAAGTGATAATGCTGTGGGTTAGGTTCCATCAGCAGAGATACTGGGTGCAGTTACATGATGGCTTCTCATTCAGAATGAAATAAATCTGAATGAAATCAATCGGAATTAAAGTCTTTCCAGGTAGTTTACATGGGAAATATTCATTCCGAATAAGGGTATACACGGACGATCAATTTAATCGCCTTTTAATCGCCTGTATTCGGGTCCGTGCAAGGTTTGGGGCAGGGAAAGTTTCTGATTGGACAGGGGGCAGGGCGGATGTTACGTGTTTACGTTTACCGGAAGAAAACACTGTAGTCCTCGCTCCGGATAACAAGATGCTTGACGACGCCGTTCTTAGTGCCTTTTTCTGGCATGTTTTGCTTATATTCTTGAAGCAGCAGCACGACAACAACCTTGTTCTGCTAATGCTTCGTCTGTTGAGGAGGAGAAGGGAGGTAGAAGGTCGAAGAAGGGAGATAGAAGACTGCGCTTTGGCGAATGGAAACCGGTGAGAGCAACTATCTCAGCCCGTTGCTATGCATGCTATATACGTCATCGTGCCAGAAGATCAAGGAAACGAGCATGCGCAGAAAGACCGGAATGAACTTAAAGAGGAATGAGTGTATACAAGTGCGAGATATTCTTTCATTCGGAATTAGAAATGGAATATTCTAGCCCCTTACATCGGATTGAAATTTCAATCGCATTGGCCATTTTCATTCCGAATTAGGTATTTACAAGATCATTTTTAATAGGAATGAACTTTCATTATGAATGAAAAGGGAATTAAACTGTCCGTGTAAACCCACTAACTGAAATAAATCTGTGTACATTTCATGAGTTGGGGATGAGCAGGTACACTATTATCTGTATCTGTGTTTGTATCTGTTCAACCAACCAAGTTATCTGTTTCTGTACTCGAATGGGTGGAGATTATGCCAGAAGTAGGTGGAGGTTGAATTGAAAGTGGGTTGGACCTGATCAGACGTTATTTTAAGCCTGAAATTGCTTAGAAGTTGCGATATTTATTACCTATGAGAAAAGTATTTACAGAAGGGCCTCAGAATTGAGCTTCAGATCATTTTTTATCACACGTGAAATAGATTATAGCTACCCAAATGAGGATTTTCCTTTATCACGAGTACAGATAATGTCACATTTTCTCGCATGATAATTGTACTTGAAAAATTACATTATCTGTACCAGATACTTGTTTCATTAATGTATTTGGCTCAACCCTATGCTGTGTCTCAAATCGCGTACTTCTGTATTTACACTTAATGTTTTGATTGCATAAGTGCGTTCACACTGAGAAGTATGGAAAAATGCAGTGCACTCTGAGTACCCAGATGGTGCACTCAAAACGGTCAAGAAGTTGAGTGTGGAACTATGGACACTTCTCGCCCTCAATGGTCGCCAACTTGGCTATGTAACGGAAGGGGAGGGAGCACTTTTCAAACTGGGAATGGCGGCCGAGGACTGTGCGACCGTGACTGTCGCTGCATTGTATAAACACGTGTTTTTTGCACTAAGCACCACTATACTGTTGTCGGATATAAGCTAGCAGTATGTTTATTGGGTTAATTTAGCAGTCTGTAATGATTTGGTACCGCGAACGATAACACGCATGCTAATGCTAGTTTGCTAACTAGCTAACAGCAACAATACAATACAGTCGATGGATATTTTGGTGGCCGGTTACAATTAGGCATTAAAAGAAGAAGAAGAGGACGAAATTTGCGGTCGTCTTTTCGGTAAGTGCACAATGGCCGCGTTTGGTTTGAGACAGCACTACCCTGTCGAAATACAAGCACTACGCCAATAAGTACATAGTGCACATAGTATAATACATGGAAGAGTACAAACGGAAGTATGTGATTTGAGACATACAGCTACTATGAGTAAAGTGTGTTTGCTTGTTTTAACAAATAAAGAAAAAAGTGGAGAAAAGTGTTTGTGATTGGGAATAACATTTTTACATTGTCTAAGAACATGCAGCCAATGTGGAAATTTAATTTTATTGCATGCCTGCTAATTGTTATTGACAATAGTTTGTGTCTGTGCATAGGTTTTGCCTCACAGTATTTAGTCTGCTTCTAATAAACAAATCAAATGAGATAACACCAGTCACAATATGTGCAAACCAGCAGGGAACTATGTACAGTCAGTATCTACATTGAATTGGTCATTCTGTGTGGGTGTGTTCATTACCTGTAATGTGTACCCAGGCTCACAGGTGAACGCCACCACCTCATTGACCATATATCTGTCTCCTGCTTTAATGCCATTTGCTGGGATCATCGGCTCCGGACAGGTGGTAAGACCAACAGCTAGAAAAACAGAACAAAAACACAATGAACTCTGTCATAAGTATTATTTATTTTATCATTATGTTTTCTATGTAAATATTCCGTAGCCTCTGGCTCAAGTGGACAGCTAGCCCATTATCACACTTATCATATCAAGCAAAAATACTTTTATTTTACACTACAATGAACAGCAAAATAAGCTCCCTCTTGTGTTCTCTACCTTGTTTTTCATTCATACTCAAAAACTTTACCGGCGCTTTCTCCGTCACTTGTATGCAGCCCTACTCTTGAAATGACCATACCATATACAAAACACAATCACAGCATACAGAACTAATTTCTCTACCTGGCACTTGTTTCCACCCCACATGATAGAAGCCTGAGTAAATTAAACTTTTTCGACACTTATGGCAAAATTACAATATTCAGATTAATTTGGTTAAGAACTAAAATGGCAGATTAATTTACAAATGCTCTTGATATTATTTTGTCTAATACACAAGAGCCTATTTATAAAGTGACAGCCAGTACAATAAAAAAGCTTGTACCTCGTCAGCGGTGACAGTGGCCCCTGAAATGTGCTTAAAAATATGTGAAGGTAACATAATGACTTTGGTTGTGTATTCCCAACCCAATAAAGGTTAAACACATCCTTAATAAGTTTGACAGCAGCAAGCCCTTCATCAAAATAGTATCATTAGGGGTATATCTGTGTGTTTTGTGTGTGTGTGTTTGTGTCTGCTTGTGTGTTTCACTTGGAAACTTCCGCAGGAGACTGCCCTAGAGCGGTTACCATGGCAACACAGGGGTGGAAGAGGGATAGAGAGTGAAAGAAGGGGAGAGAGAGCGAGGAGTGAATGTTTGTGTGTGCATGTGTGTGTGTTTGCTTGTGTGTCTGGTCTTGTTGGTTCATTATCTACCTTCCTACCAGCAAAACGATGTGATCCCACTGAGCTCCCAAACACACACACACACACACACACACACACACACACACACACACACACACATTTCACAAATCCAGGTGGCCCAGCCCCAGCGTATGAGCGAGTGTGTGTGCATGACTGACTGTTACATGAGTGTGTGCTTGCCAGGAGGGATGAGGGGGACTACTTTTTAGATGGAGCGTAAGTGAAAAAGCTGCATGAGACCGTAACTTGGAGACACACATGCATGCTCACACAGTGTGTTATTAGGCAGAGCATCAGCAGGCTGTCAGGACAACTGATCAATGAAACTATTCCATTTGGCTGACCAATCTCTCCCTCTCTCTCTCTGTGCTAGCAAACTGCTCCCTCTTTTCCCCCGTTATGACAGAGCAGTGATGCTCTGTAAAATGCTGACAATACCACAAACCATCCCACTAGGGCCACTAGACTACAACTAGACAGTGTCAGCACTTAAGTCTAACCGACTGGATTTACTATACTTCTGTTTCGGTTTATTTGAAGACAGACAAGGGAGAGAGATGTCTCTCTGTGCCCTTTAGAAGAAAGACCCTTTCGTCAGCTTAAAACAATGAGAACATCATCACCACGATCATTCGTGCGTCCCCAGCAGATGATTTTGTCCCCTTGTACAAGCTAACACATGACTGCAAAACTGACAAGTGGAACTTTTAACAGCACAACAGACACATGGGTGAGCTTGTTTTCCCCTCTGTTTGTAGAGGAAACATAGCTGAAAACAAACACAGTGCAGTGCAAGGGTGTAGGTTTTGTTTCAACACTGGGACACATGAAACTGGGGGTTACAGATCCATCCCCAGGAAACTTTGAGCATCAAACACTTAATTTCCTGCATTCTGGTGAATTTGTCAGCACCACTTTGTGCCTTTCTGCTTCAATTTGAAGTAGGACTTTCTTCAAAGAGTCCGCTAGCTTGGATGCTCCTGGGTTGGGAGAGGGTTACTGCCTCAGGCAAGGGAGTTCAAATATATCGGGGTCTTGTTCATGAGCGAGGGTAGAATGGAGTGTGAGATGGATCGGGAGTTTGCTTCTGCAGTGATGCAGGCGCTGCACCGGACCGCCGTGGTGAAGAGGGAGCTGAGCCTTCCCTAATATCACCTATGGTCATGAGTTTTGGGTAGTGATGGAAAGATTGACATCACAGATACAAGTGGCCGAAATGACTTTCCTCCGTGGGGTGGCTGGACTCAGCCTTAGAGATAGGGTAAAGAGCTCAGACATATGGAGGGAGCTTGGAGTAGAGCCGCTGCTCCTTCACGTCAAAAAGGGTCAGTTGAGGTGGTTCGGGCATCTGATCAGGATGCCTCCTGGGCAGTGTTGGGTAAGGGTTACTTTAAAAGTAATCAAAGTACGTTACTGCGTTACTTTCTAAAAAAGTAACCAGTTACTTTATTGCGTTACTCCCTGAGTAAAGTAACTCAATTACTTTAAAAGTACTTCCAATGTTACTTCCTGAGAAAAGTAACTCAAGCACTTTTAAAGTACTTTTGAGTATTCTACATTTCCTATTGGGCAATGCACCACAGGGCGCTAAGCCTACATTTTTTTGTCTCCAATATTAAAGTTATGGACCACTTGCCCTTCACTGAGATCCAATTCTCCCATCACAGCCGTCACTTTGACCAGTAGAAACCCAGAACGATCTGCTGCCGTAGACAACTGTATGACAACAACACCCCATATTTCCTCTAGGGATGTGGTAACATCCCTAGAGGAAATATTAAAAACGCTGGGATTGACAGGGCGGCATGGTGGTGTGGTGGTTAGCACTGTCGCCTCACAGCAAGAGGGTTGCCGGTTCGATCCCGGATGTGGGAGCCCTTCTGTGCGGAGTTTGCATGTTCTCCCCGTGTCAGCGTGGGTTCTCTCCGGGCACTCCAGCTTCCTCCCACAGTCCAAAGACGGTCGGACATGAAGTAATAACATTAACAAACAGCGA
>NC_065506.1:22078810-22101780 GCF_006386435.1 Epinephelus moara
AGAGAATCCCTCCATTTTCTAAATAGGCTTTTATTCTGAAACATTTGTCAGAACTTCCTGTGGAAGATACAGTAGCTTGACAGTTTACGTACGGTGCTTCAAATGTAGCTCCTGGCATCTGCTGACGCTTTTAGGTGACTACAACAACATGTCGGCTGGCACATGAACAGACACACAGTGACTCAAATANTACATATGGCGCTTCAAATGTAGCTCCTGCCATCTGCTGATGCTTTTAGGTGACTACACCAACATGTCAGCTGGCACATGAACAGACAGTGACTCAAATAATAGTAAAATAAAAATAGGACAAGAATAACCCGATGACATCACACACGCCGTGAAAGACGACCGGGGATAATTGGTGAGTACCAGCGTGTAGCGTGTTCCAGGCATAATGCAAGTCCTGAGTCTGAAATATGTCTGTCAGCGAGTCCGCAAGTCCTGAGTCTGAAATATGTCTGTCAGCGAGTCCTCCTCCACCTATTGAGACTCCACCGTAGACAACGACAGCATTTCTCCGACCACGTAGCGAGCCACAAGTTCCGTGGCTTATTTCAGACTGATAGGTTTAACGTTATCTCCGTTATTAGAACCAAAGACAGCCATTGCTCTTTCAGAGCTGAAGGACCAGCGTTCTAAAAGTAACGGAAGTAACTGATGTCTTGTTTGAAAATGTACTTAAGTATTTGATTACTCAAACTAACGCGTTAGGTTACTTGTTACTGCAAAAAGTAATCAAAGTACTCTAACACATTACTTTGTAACGCGTTATACCCAACTCTGCTCCTGGGCGCCTCCCGTTAGAGGTGTTCTGGGCACGTCCCACTGGTAGGAGGCCCTGGGGCAGACCCAGAACATGCTGGAGGGATTACGTATCTTATCTGATCTGGGAACACCTCGAGGTTCCCCAGGAGGAGCTGGAAAGCATTGCTGGGGAGAGGGATGTCTAGGGTGCTTTGCTTGGCCTGCTGCCCCGCGACCTGGCCCCATACCAGATAAACGGATGAAAATGGATGGATGGATGGATGGATAGCTACTTACATGTTTTTATTGATGGGAACGAGTACACATGTTCTATATATTAAGGGGATGTGTCCCCCTACGCCAATGGAGCAGTGAAAGATTGGTACACAACACATTGTGCTAGAAACAATTCTAAACCTGTAACACCAATCCAGGTTTTCGAATAATATTATTCATATGAAAATCATTAACAAGAGTCTTTTTTGGGGTAATACTACTTTTTTACTACTGTGTTCAAAAAGAGAATCAGTATGAACAGTCATCTAAGGGCAAATAATTACGTTGGTGCCTCCGTTCTTATCAGCTACTGAACAGGTAAGTTGACCGATTTCAGCAAAACTTTGTTTAATGAAAAAAGTTAAAAGCCTACTTTGTGGCAAGACCTCCTGTAAAGAACCTCTCAGCCAAACTTGGAACAAAATCTGCTACAGATTAAAGTGTTGGCACTCTTTTTGAGATAAGCAAAACTACCATCTGAGTCCTGAAAGAGCTCTTATGGCCGTGTAATGTTTGATACATTTTGTGAAGGTAATCTTGGAAAAGACTTCAGTTCTCAGCATGCTGTATTTGGACTTGGTTTCAGTGATAACAGCAAAAAGCCTGCTTGCTGACAGACATTATGAAATGGTGTGTGATGTGTTGGTTTTGCCACATAATAGAGGACACTGACATACACAAAGGCAGAGACACCAAGGAAAGCCTATCCTGAAATCCATGTGCATACTGTAAGGTTGTTTAACAGAAAACAAGAGACCCCATCTGAAAAACTACAGTCAGACTTGATTCAAACCGACCCACATAGCCAGAGACGACACCAGCGGTGACAGGAGCATGCTGCCCCACAAATAAACAAGCAGCCATGGTCAAAAAATGTAGGTACACACGTCATTTTCCTGCATTTCATAGTCCCCATTTTTGTCCTGTTATGATTATGATTCAGCATATGATCAGAGCTGATCCCAGGTACGCTCGGATCCACTCAGGTATTACACATAGTGGCACACAGACCCCAGACCAACATGACCTGATTAGACTGAATCTAATTTGGAAAAAAATAAAATAAATGCAAGCCATCGACCCACAAATGTGTGCACTTACCTACACACACGCATGCTGACACACACAAAGAGCTGTGCGTGCAAACACACACTAATGCTCTCACACATACTCACAAACGGGGACATGTTCATTGATCTAGAAGTGATTCTAAGCTAAAACAACTACAAAGGACTGAAAAGCACAACCATGCCCTGACAGGTGTGTATGTGTGGAAATGCATGATGTTAATATCCATGTCTATACCTTTGTCTGTCTACACATTTGTGTGTGTGTGTGTGTGTGTGTGTGCCATCTTTTGGAATTATGTGCATGTATGAAACTAGCAAAACCAATTGCATATGTGCATGTATATGCTTTAGTCTATGTGTTTCCCTTTACGTCGATCTAGGTTTGTGTTCAGCGTGTGCACTCCAATTTGGGTCCCAGTATGTGTGTATGCTTTCGGGCAGTACCAGTTCAGGTCACTGACTCTTGTTATTTGAAGTTGAAGCTTTGGCTGCAACAATGTGTGTATGTGTGTGTCTCTGTGGGTTTGTGTGCATTTGTAGGTTCTGATGAGAAGGCAACCAATATTCACTACTTAGTGTTTTTTTTTTTACCTCAGCAGTATATATTTTTTTTAAAAGCAACCAATGATGATCATTTCATCTCTCTATCTCTCTATTGTCTGTCTGCATTTCTGTCTGTCTGACTATGTTAAAAGCTTTGACTTACTTTTATATTCAAGGTGAAAACCTGCTGCCACCACACTGATGTCACTCTGAAAGTGCAGAAGGAGCTGATTGGACGTTGAGTTGAGGAGAGCAGGAGCAGTAGTTCCTGTAAAGGACACAGAAACACTGTGTTCAAAATCACATACTAACATACTGTCTATACATACTAAACTTATATGTACTGCACACTGCTTATTAAATCAACATTTGAGTGTGCTATTGCCAGCAGGCTGTTCATACTGAAGTACAGTCAAGCAGTCTTCTCGGCATCACACAAATATACAGATCATGATGTTACCTGTCCGAGCAATGGTTAAATTAAAATTCACAAGTGCAAATTTCCTCCTCCAGTTAATTTAAAATATCCAGTATTATCTAAAGGCAAATTAAAATCATTAAATATTTCAGTGTAAATTATGTTTTTTACAGTACATTTCATGTGAGCTCTGGTGCTTTTCCTCTTAACTGAGCTTAACGTCATTCAACATCATTTGTAATTGTTTTATCCAACAGTTAATTATTTAAACCATCTGCCTTGCAGTCTGCCATTGACAGTATGGAGAGCCGCAATACATTCTTGGGCAGTTGAGTGTGTCCAGTAAGCTCATATCTCATATTTAGAATATCTTACTAATTTAGTATACATATGGGCATTTCACACACAAAGTCCACATATTGCGCAGTTGGAACACACTACCTACTGTATTTTACATCAAACTTAGTATGGATAGTATGCTAGAATGTTATTTTGAACGAAGCAATAAACATACAACAGAAATAAAAAAAATTGCATCGTAACACAACACTGTGCATACATGAAGAAATAATGCTAAAGGGCTAGTGTGTAGAATTTAGTGGCATCTAACAGTGAGGCTGCAGTTTGCAAACAACTGAAACTTCTCTCCCGTGCCAAGCATGTAGGAGAACTATGGTGGCTGATGCAAAAACCTGAACAGACCTATCTAATGCCAGTGTTTGATTTGCCCAATTTGGGCTACTGTAGAACAACATGGTGGACTCTATGGGAGGGGACCTGCTCTGCATGAAGATATAAACAGCTCATTCTAAGGTAACGGAAATACGACTGATTTTCATGTGATTATGAACTAATGAATATTATAATCCATTTCTGCTGATAGATGCGCTGTAAATCCTACACACTGGAGCTTTACAAACACATGGTGATGCTTTTTCAGCTAGTCTTGTTTAAAGGAGAACACTGTTATTTCCATTACCTGCAAGAGTTTAATCAATATCTGTGATCATGAGCTACTCTCTTTCAAAGCCAGAAACCAGAGAAGGAAGTCTCAAACTTGTGATGTTATCTAGTACAAAGTCTGGAGCTGCTCCATCAACAATGAATAGAAGCCTGATTTTATGGACCCAGAGAATGTTTGTTTTCTTTTTTTGTAACCAAATGAGCTTCATTCTATTGTAGTGTTCTCAGTTCAGGAACAGAAAATGTACCCACATTCTCAGAACATTTCCCTGTGTGCTCTCACTGTCATCTATGAAATCTTTCCTAATTCATTGTCTGTGGAGCAGCTCCAGACTTTATACCCTATGACATCACAAGGTTTAGCACTCTAGTTTTTGGATTTGAGAGAGAATTGCTCATGATTACTTCCAGCAACAGTCAGAAGAAGATCAGGGATGCAGCCTTTGTCAAGCTAAAAATGTAGCAGTTCACTTTAGCCTTTAACTAGCTCTGACTTTCCTGATACAGGTCTAAAACTCTTTCTTGTTATGCTTTTCCTTTTTGTTTACGCTTCATGCTGCTGCAACTCTTTTAAAATCTTAACTGATTTTATGATTTATAGTTTTACAACTCTACGATTTTATGAATCAGCTCTTTTTTATGTTGTCTGTCTTCATGTGAAGCACTCAGTGCTTATAATGCCCTTATTGTAAAGCACCTTGTGCTGCATTTCCTGTATGAAAGGTTCTATATAAATAAAGTTTATTATTATTATTATTATTACTGATGTTTTGGACTGTCTTAGATTATAGGAGTAACATGTATGAATTTTTGAAATGGGTGTAGTTTCCCTTTAAATCCCAAGAGCAGCTGGGAAATTATGTTTAGAGAAGGTGAATGACCCGTCGCCCTCCATGGACAGCTAGCATTTTGGTGTCCTTATGTGAAGCAACCCTCATGTGCCCCAGTGAAGCTGCTCAGTAGCCAACATCAGATCACTGTGGTTAAAGTGGGCAGCTCCCCAGTGTGCTTTCTCAAGAAGGGCACAGTCATTTGTGTGTGTGTGTGTGCGTGTTGCCCTATGGGCGGCATGTTTTATGTGTGATAGGTGTGTGACAGGTATGTGCTTGGGGCAGGTCACAGGGGAAACTCCGCTGGGAAATTGTAAAAGGTTAGATCATTCTTTATCCCTGTCTTCTTCCTCTCCTTCTGTCTCTCTTTTTATTCAACCCTTCACTCAACCTCATGGTGAAACTCTTCCCTTCCTCCTTTCTTCTCTTCCTCTCACTCACTGCCCAAAAATCGGAAGAATTCAGTCTTTTTTTTTTAACATTTATTATTTATTGAAGACATATATCATGTTTTGGGTAGTACAACTCATCCGTCAAAGATCTCCAGTGTATAGCGCATGTGTGTGTATGTATAGTTTAAGACCTGTCATATCTAATTCTTCATAGATCTTGTGGGTGTGTGTGTGTCTGTCAATCTGTGTGCGTGTGTGTGTATCTATAGTTTAAGAGCTGTCATATCTCATCCATCATAGATCTCTAGAGTGTTTGTGTGCATGGGTGCCTGTGCACAAGTTTGTGTGTTTATGTTTGTGTGTGTGTGTGTGTGTGTGTGAGCGTATTGTCATACCAGAAAATGACCCTAATTTAGGAGCTGTCATGTCTCCTCCATCGTAGATCTCCAGAGAGTCCCAGTTGTGCTCAGTAGCAAACGTCATCACTTGGATCTAAGTAGGAAACAATGAAAACAAATGAACATAACAACTTCCAAGTTTATGTGCATCTTCCAAAGTTATATATTCATTCATAAGTGTATACATATCCGTACCTGTATCCCAGCGCCTTCGCTGACATGGATCCTCCACAGACAGTTGAGACTGTTTGGGTAGGGTTCAGGATAGCCAGGAGAAAGTATTGTACCGCGACGTTCAGTCAAATTGCCACTGCAGGGAACTAGAATGAGACATAAAATATGAATTTCTTGGCAAAGTTTATTAACTAAATAGCTAACAGATAAGACAGGTTGTTGGAGTATTGCTCTGCGTACCCTGGGACAATATGGTGTTCAAATTACCACTACAGGGAGCCAGAGAGAGAAAATATGATAAACATTATTTATGGTATAAACTGAGGTGACAGTTGAGGCTGTTTGCAAAAGGCCTGCTCTCAGCAGAGAGAGATTTCACGCAGGCATACATTTAGTTTGTTAGAATTAATGTCTCTGACTGTAGCGGCTGATTCACAGAAAGGCTGATTTCTTACTTTAGAGCTGTGTTTGTTAGCTGGGTACATTCTCTATACATTTCAGGGTCAGTTACCTATACAGCTTGGTGTTGTTGCATTCCACTGTGCGAGGGCACCTGGCACAGCCTGGCACCGGATAGCACTTGATCCTTTCAGTAGATACCCTGGACTACACTCGAACCGGACCACAGAGCCAGCTGAGAACTCTGAACCGATCCGCCTGCCGTACCGAGGCTCCGGCACTGAACTGCACTGACTGTCACTGGTTCGAGGCACAGCTACAGTGATGACAGCCATTACATAATATGAGAAGAGGAAAAAAAACAGAAATACAGTCATCAGCAGAGAATTCCATGTTGAACTTAAATCGAAGGTAACTTATTATGTGTGCATTTGAGCTAAAGGGAGATAGAGAAACAGAGTGTCAGTTACCTTGGTAGACGAAATGAAAGCCTCTAGCTGACTGGCCGCTCTTAGCATTGAACCGCAGCATGATCTGATTGGAAGTTGCCAATGGCAATGTCTCTCCTGGGACAAATAATCACACACACATATCATGATTTGAAAATGAATGTGATAAAACTAACTTTCTCTCCTGAACGTATACAGCAGTTGATTTAAAAGGCTTTGCAAACAATTGAGACACTGAACATAACACAAACAGTTCCACATGAACACACACTTCAAAAAATGAAATCTAAGTAAGATGACGTTCCATAAATCAAGGCAATGTATGCTTGTTTTTTTTTGTCTGAGAATATAAAGGGCAGTTTTTATGTTTTTGTTTCAAGCTTTTCCAGCCATAATTGACGAACAAAACAAAAAAATCATAACCTGTCACTAAGATTTTATTACTGGTTCTGAGTAACTTTTTGATCGTTTTGAGTAATGGTTTGATCGACACTGACCAGTATAAAATCGCTTTTTCCAAATGTCAGGTTTTCTTATTTGAAGCCTATCTTAAAGTTGCTGTTGTTATTATGTGACTGGGACTTTTGCAGGCACTTGTTGCCTTCATCCACTAAAATTCAGACTCTGGATTGGCTAGACCAGTACGCAGGCACATTTTGAAGAGAGTCCACAGTGGATATGTTAGATGACAATAGTGAACCCACATGGGGAACCACAGGATTGCCAGTTGGAATCCCCGCTTGGGAAGGCCTGTCCTGTGGGGAACTACCCATTGGTCCGACAGCCCATTGGTCCGACATCCCATTGTTCGGACCATATTAAAACCATTGTTCCGAAGTCCTGTTGTTCCGAAATCATCATGATGCCCTGTGGTTAAGGTCTGGTTAGGTTTAGGCACAAAAACCACTTGGTTAGGGTTAGGAAAAGATCGTGGTGTGGGTTAAAATGAAAAAGAAAGTGGCAAACACATAAGCTGTGAGCCTGCTTCGCCTCAAGCCTTTCCCAGCTGACCCAGAGCCGGTCGCGGCGCACCATCAAGGTAAAAATACGCCTGCCGGGAGCTGTTCAGCACCGCGTAGAGCTCCCCACACAACCCCGACCCCAGAGTTAATAACAGGAGGTTATGGTGTTTCACTCTCTTCTCTCTATGGCACTTGTATCTCGACCAGTAGCCTACTTTTGTTGCGTTTGCTGATCCTCTATGGTACACAAATACAGAATAGCCTAGTATAATCACATATCAGAACAACAGGACGTCGGACTAATGGGATGTCGGACCAATGGGCTGTCGGACCAATGACATGGACCCGTCTTGTGGGGGTCGGAAAATTATACGGTGGCTGGCTTGTACTTTACAAAAGAGACCTCAAAGATACAAATCCTATGAATGGGGGTATTAAAGGGGAACACCAGCTAAAATAAGAAGTATAATAAGTTATTTCCATGGCCTAAGAAAGTTCAATTAATATTTGTGAATGTAAGCTACTCTCTCTCAGAGCCAGAAAGCAGAAAAGTAAGTCTCAAACTTGTGATGTCATCAAGTATAAAGTCTGGAGCTACTCCATACACAATGAATGGGAGACTATGGAGTCACAGAATGTTTGTTTGTTTTTGTTTTTTTTTATACCCAAATGAGTTTTATTCTATTGTACTGTTCTCAGCTCTGAAACAGAAAATGTAGCCATATACTCAGAACCTTTCCCTGGGTGCTCTCAGTGTCATCTATAACATCTTCCACAATTCATTGTCAGTGGAGCAGCTCCAGATTTTATACCCTATGACATCACAAATTTGAATTTTAGCACTCTAGTTTTTGGATTTAGGAGAGAATTTTTCATGTTCACCTGTATTTTCTTAGACCATAGGAATAACATGTAAGAATGTAAAATCTTCCTTTAAAACAAGCATAGTTCTCTTTCTCTAAGTTGGAGAAAAAAATCTTAAAATATTTTCTTTGTTTCTAGGAATATGCATTTGTTTTTAGTGTAGCTGTAATGATTTTACCATATAATCCCTTAACATATAGCCTTGTTTCAAGATAATTGCACCAGAATTTACTTAATTCAAGCACATTTTCCTACATATTGAGAAAATAATTCTTTAATCTTTTCTCTTTATCCAAACAGATGTACTTGATTCAGTCTGGATAATTATAAGCTATCTGTGGCATCTTTGTGTCTAGATATTTTTACTCGGCAAGTGAAGTCTTCTTATTCTGTTGGGAGATCATTTTGTTTATTACAAGTAATATTTTTCCCATTTTATTGCTTTTTTTCCTTGTTGTTGCAAGTTGGTTTTTTGCAGTGCACGCACGCTCACAAACATACACAACCTGTCTGTTCCACAAACACTCATAATCATACATTTAACTGTACTGCTTTACATTCAGGCAGGGATCTCTCCCTCATTTTCACCGCATGGGGAAATGTGGTCCTCACAAGAATAAGAATGCGAGAACAAGTACACACACCAACTCACAGGCTCATACACACAGATTTATACGCACACAGACACACTGAAGCAAACCAAATAACAGTGATAAATGAGAAAAACATGGTCTGGTGTGGCTGACATTTAGAACCATCATTAGCTGCGTCGGGATGGGTGCGTGTATGTGTACGTTTGGTGTGCGTATATGTGTGTTAATATGTTTGTGTGTCAGGATAATCAGTCAGTTAGCTGGAACAATGTGCTACAAAGCTGTTTGCCTGAGTGTGTGTGCGCGGGTATGCGTGCGTGTGTGATAGGGTAATGATGCGGCTAACATTATTTTGTAAAGCCTGGTGTGTTTCATTCCTTGCTGCCACTTTTAGCCAAAAGGGGAATTTCCAACCCAAATTAACTTTAAGGAATAAGCCACCCATTCTACATTACATAAACTGGCCTCTTTCCTTTGAACTAACTCAGATGGATAGTATTTGGAAAGAAAGAAATTGCATAATGTGCATCTACATTTAGCCAAACAAAAACTGTCACATCCTCCTAGTTCATATTATGTTGCAATAGGCTCACTGATCTACTCAATGAGGGAAAGAGAACATAAAAAAGGCAAAAAAAAAAAAGTAAACTGCAGTGTAAAAATAGAAAGAAATGCTCCAGGGAACTATCGTATCTATCCAGATATGTTTGTGTTTTCTCTATTTTGATTGATGTTTTAATCATCAAACTCTACAGTACTTCAATATTGGAAAAACAATTTTATTGGCAGTTGCGTGCCTTTATTAAACAGCTTTCATTTTTCTTACGGTTCTACAAGCACACAACTGAATAAACATTACAAAGAAAATATTTTAAAAGCCCTGATTTCTACAGAAAGAAACTAAATGCCAATTCCAGCGGGATTCCCCTGCAGCATGCCCCCTGGTCATGACACACAACAGAAGAACACGTAACTCTGAGGCAATGAGAGCACATTTCGCTAACAACTATGTTATCAATATTTCTTCATATTTCATTCTTTCTACCAAGTCGTCTATATAGATTTTGCCTCATCTTTCAATCTCGATGCATGCTGAGTGTGTTACTGTGCAGTGACTCGATATGTTTCGGAGCTGGGATGACTCAAACTTGGAGGATAGGGAAACCCAGGGAGGATTGTGTTAAGGAGTATCAGTGCTACTCTATATTGTATGGCCCCAGTGAGGCGCTTTCCACTGCTGATTTCTTCTTGTAAAGATAACCCATAATGGATTTTCACCAAATACATCACTGTCAAATAAATTGTGATAACGACCACTGGTGCTGTGTTCTACAGCCCCCAAGAGCTGCTTTCTTACAGACGATTTCATTATTTTTCTCTTTCAAAGATGTGCTCAGGAGCACAGAAAAAGTAAAATGGGGGAAAAGTTCAAACATTTGAACTGAACGGCTGCTTTTTCAAAAATATAATGTTACACATAGTCACAATAAGTGAGCAAAACACTCAAACAACAGTGTCTTTTATGGCAGCGTGGCCCAGTAGCATTCCTTTAGCTGTGTGTGACACTAACAGCAGCCAATAGGAGACTCACCTGAATGTGACCCAGCCAGGGAGCTGAGCAATCGAGCATTCTCATTTGCTCCGTCAAACAGCTCCACCGAGTCGTTCATTGCTGTCTGGAATACAGCAAACTGACCAAACACCACTGAAGAAGATGAACAGGCAAGAAGACAAATAAAAAAATAAAAATGAAGAGATAAATTAAATTTGTGTTTGTGTTTCAATTATAAATCCAATGTGCGAAAGTATGGTGTGATCATTTATGTACTTACCAAACTGTGAGGATACAGTAATGTAGTAGGAGCAGGTCTGTCTTGTCGTGTAGTTTAGAGGGTAGTTTGGAGACAATACGACTCCTTCAGATCCACCGTACTGTCCTCCACATGGAGCTGCAGAGAGACAGAAAAAGGAATTAATTTTTTTATTACAAAGTTCTGAAAAAAAAAAAAAAAAAAAAAAAAGCTTATTTGAAAGTCATGTTTTAGGTACTGGTAACGTGTTTTGCACAGCACATATTTTCCAAGGAGAGAAGACAAAGCCTTTTGCAACTTCAGACACACTCTGTGCTTTAAGACTTTCATGTCATTCATCAAACAGACTGACCAGGCTAGAAGGGCACTCTGCCCGATTACGTTGTTTATGCATATGCATTTAGAGAAGGACTGTGTAAATGGCAGGATGATATAAGAGCAAATCTGCACTTAATAATGTTCAGACAATTTGCAAAGGCCATGTGTGGGAAGTTATTCACCTTTAAAGAGCAGGTGCAACATTGTGCAGATGTATTAAAAAAAAGGTTGCAATGGGAAGAGAGAGAATTTAATTAACCTACAATATATATATATATATATATATATATATATTTTTTTTTTTTTTTAGAAATCTCAGCAGACAAAGCCTAAACACATAATTTAAAGATGTGCAGGGGAGCTGCGCTGGACAATAAAAATCAGCTTTTTAAGAAATGAAGAGAAAGCAGCATATGGACACACTATCTGAAAATTCAATAACACCAAACAAAGAGGGCAATCTGAGTTATGGCTCTGTGGTCATTTAAATCGAACTCTAACTGGGATTAAAAGGAGCCATCAGCTGTATCATTTCAGAGATGGCTCAATACTGAAAGGACAGCATAGAATATCTGCCAGTGCCAATCCAATATGAATTAATTTTCTTTTAATACCCACTAAAACCTTAATAAGCCATTCTATAACTTATACTTTGCATTGTTTTGTAATATGACATGTTGCAGGTCATATCCACGGCAACTATGGTGGTCTGAAGTCCTGTCTTATATAGTATTTTATCAGTCAAACAGCCTGCCAGCCTTGCAGACTTAAAGTCATGGTGAGTAAATTGTTTTTTTGACAAAGTGTTTTAATGATGTGTTAGGGAATATTTGTTATTTATAGGTATCAGATCCCTTTTAGTTACTTGATGAAGTGTTTTTGTATTGGAATGATACCAGTGCTGCTGCACCTGCTCCACTGGCATTGCTTTCATTTGATTTTTAAAATGTTTCCTTTTCATTCACTTAGAAGTTGATTAATGATGCCTATTGGATTAATTTTTGCAAATCCTTCAATAAACTAAGATCATACTTTAAATTTTCTGAGTGATACATGTTTCTTAGTTTCCGTTTTAATAAATGTTTTTGAATCTCATTATCTTGTGACCTTGGTCTCAGGAAAAAAAGCCACTTTGATTTGCACCTTTTGAGTGCTCCTCACAAAATGCATCTAAAAGGCAGAGCCAGTCACTTACTGCATAATAAGCTATTGCCTTTGTAAACATGATGCTAATTTCACACACTGCAAGTGCAAATTGAATGAAAGGCTCAGTGCAAATCTGTAATGTGTTTTCATGTACACTCAGCAAATGTGACTGAGAGTCATAGGCACATAGTCGGTGGTAAGATTTAGGTGGTGCTAGGTAAGACCTGGCCTCGTTTAGGTGGGTTTGTAGGGAAATCACTTTAGAGGGTGGCTCTGCAGTAAATGTCAATTGTTCATTGACGTGTGTGTGTGTGTGTGTGTGTGTGTGTGTGTGTGTGTGTGTGTGTGTAAAAGCTTGCCTATTTATATGTGCTAGCCCCTAGACAGACTGTCTATCTGTCCGTCCAGGGGGTACACTGCCTCTCACCCAGTGCATGCTGGGAACCCCACAACTCTGAACAGTGTGAAATAATGTAGAGAATGGATGTATGCAGTGAATTTCACAGTGACTCATTTTTGTAAGTTAGCATACTGAATTTGAAATTAAACAATGATTTTTCAGTGTAAGTGCTGACATTCAGCATATACTTGAGGGTGTTTATATTCACATCAGATGAACTTTATAGGGATTGCAGCAATTTCTAAATCTAGTTCCCCAGGAAACAAAATGTATTGGAAAAAGTTTGAGGAAACTTAAATTAAATCATTATATGCGCTGTTCGGTCCCTTCGCTTGACCTGCAGGATAAATCTGGGTGAAGCGAGTGAATGAGAAACACTTGCCCCTCTCTCCTAACTATCACTGCAAAGCCCTTAACCCCCAGCCGGCTGACAGATCAGACAGAGGTTGTGCTGGGCAGCTTCCAGGTGTGAATGTGTGCAACTGTGCAAGAGTGATCATGGCCCTTCTGAAAAAGAGAGCTTGGCTCAAACTCCCCTGAATAAATAAAGGTTAAAATAAATAAATAAGTGAGTGACTGAAGTCTTAAGCCCACAGACATCAGCATACACTTGGTATCTTCCCAAGTGAAGCGCTGCCAGACTTGTACTGCAGCCAGCTTCACTTATTGTTTGTTTCCTGAAAAGTAAGATCAGTTGGACTGAGGTCGGGTGACTGAACTGGCAAGAGAGGCACATTCTTCTGTTTGGTCGTAAAATACTCTTTGGTTGTCTTGCCTGTACATTAGAATCATCATTCTCCTGCAATGTCATTAAATTGGAGGACATTGTAAACACACTATGGATGTCAACGTCCTTCAATAAGCTTAGAGCTGAAGGTCAGCACTTTAACAACATTGTCACTGTTTCACTTGAATCCAGCTTGCAGGATTCAAAGCCAAAACAATACAAAAATGTCAATGCATTAACACTTACAGACCCCACTGCAACTCCTATAGGTAACAATATGAAACAGTTTCATCCCTTTTTCCGCCTCAGTCATAAAGAGATGTTATATTGAAATGATGCATTCAAATTTTAATCGTGTGTCTCTTCATAGCTTTTTTTCCCCTGCTGCTGGGAGCACTGCCCATTGCACTCAAAGCTGGCGAGCATATTGCTACTCTAATATATTATTCTTACATATTTTTCAAAAAAATCCAACTCACTGCATTTGGCTCAAAAGTTGTTTAGTTTAGCAGAAAATTCATGTTGTCCCTAAGTATCAATCGGACCCTCGTGGCTGCAAGGCTTTGTTATATAATGCCAAAATATAGTGCTTTTGATCTGAGTGCGTATGCATGTGTATTTGTGCATGTAGCTGTGCATATATATATTTATATATGCAAGATGCAGGAGGGAACAGTGTACATGCAACAACATAAACAAGTGGCTGGCATTGTGTACAGAAACATCTGCACTGAGTATTGGCTGGAAGTCCCAAGGTCACAATGGAAGACACCTCCTAAGGTGGTTGAGAATGACCGAGCTAAGATCTTGTGGGACTTCTAGATCAGGACTGACAAACTGGTGATGGCTAACCAACTGGACATTGTCTTGATCAACAAACAACAGAAGAACACAGTGGTGATAGATGTAGCAATCCCTAGCAACAGCAACATGAGGAAGAAGGAACACGAGAAGCTTGAAAATTAAGGGCTGAAAGAGGAGCTAGAAAAGATGTGGGGCATAAAGGCAACAGTGGTGCCAGTGGTAATCGGAGCACTCGGGCTATGACTTCTGAACTGGGACAGTGGTTCCAGCAGATTCCAGGGACAACATCTGAGGTCTCTGTCCAGAAGACTGCAGTCCTAGGAACAGCTAAGATACTGCGCAGAACACTCAAACTCCCATGCGTCCGGTAGAGGACCCAAGCTTGAAGAAGACACACTACCACACTGGAGAAGCTGGGCATCGAACTCCTGATCTTCCAATTAGTGAGCAACCCGCTCTACCTCCAGAGCCACAGCTGCACAAAATACCACCCTAATTACCATATGCTAAATTAAAAACTTGAGAAAAAAAATTCCAGAAAAGTGCTGTAAAGCAGTTACACATTTCTTACAACTGAGCTGGCAGCTCTGCCGCACCCTCTTCACTGTAGTTCTTTTCTCTTGACAAAAACCCAGCGGGATAAAAACTTAAGTGAATGAATTTATGTGGTACTGAGCCAGCACAGTGTGGGATCTTCTGTATCAGCGTACTGCAATTTCAAAAAACCTATTAATCCCTACTACCATTGCATGACCCACAAGAAGCAGACCTAACACCAGCTTGATCCATCTTCAGCACCCCCAAGAAAGTTACAAACCCTGTGTGTGAACACATACTGCAGGTTAGACCATCAGAGGTCGATGAAATTAGTATGAGTGTGTGAATGTGTGTGTGTGTGTGTGTGTGTGTGTGTGTGTGTGTGTGTGTGTGTGCGTGCAAAACAGCAGCACCAACCACATCTGTCAACGTCATACCCCCAACACACACACGCGCGCGCGCGCACACACACACACACACACACACACACACACACACACACACACACACACACACTCACTCATGGTGTATTCGTATTGCTTCTTTTCTCACCTCTCCTAGCCTCTTCTCTCCTTGTCATGTTTTGGTTGCGATGTGTGCGTACCTCTGTGGCCAAGTCCCGATATCCACCCACGGTATCAGCTGGGATCCCTAACAGACTTTAATTATCATCACCTCTGTGCTCAGTGAAAATGTGAGAGCCCGAAGGTGCAGAGGTTAAAACTGCTGTATCAAAAATGGGCCGGCACTTTGTGAATTAAAATGTTGCCTGGGTCATTCAGGCCTGTCCGTGGCCACTCAGATGTGAGGATGGGATTTTGCATGTAGTCTAATACAATTCACTGTTGCTCATTTTCAGAATGTTATAATAGCCTAAATGTTATTAGCAATGTTTGATCAAAACAGATAAAAATAATTATAATTATGGAGTGTCTATTAGAATCCAGGTGAAAATGGTCACACAGCAGCATTTCGACCATTTACCCCATCCCTACGGCGCATTATTATGGATCCTGCTGCATGCTGTGATTGGCTTTTACTCGTCATGTTGACACGGCGAGGTCAAAAGCAATTAAGATTAGGGCAGCAAGGTTGTGTTTAGGGCTAGTACTAACCAATGTCAGATATTCCCTGAGATTAAAGCAGTAAATATTACGAGAAAAGAGAGTCAGGTGACGTAGTATAAAGGGCCAACAGTCCAAGAAGGGAATAAGATGAGGTGGGTGCATGGTTCAAACAAAGGACTTTCACACAAGAGACTGGGGTTTCTGTACCGTGTTAATCAATATTGGCTTGGTATTTTTAGACTTGGCTGACTTTATATTTTTAGTTTTTAGGATGTATAAAGCTGCTGAATTCACATTGTGTAAATAGACTTTAGCAGAATAGCTAAAAAGACCCATTCATGTTAGGATGCCCAGGATATATACACCTGCGTATTAATAGCCACATTGGATATTTACACCCTGGATGCATATAGCATTGTTGGCTACAGGCACCTGGGTGCTAATAGCATCTGCCTTATAGAGACAGCTATGGTGCTATGAAAATGTTAGCTCTTTTTTTTTTTTTTTTTTACAGCTCTTTAAGTGTTTCTTTTGGAAAGATTTTGGACACCCCCTTGAGTGTAATTCCCTCAAGCAAAGTCTTCAGCATTTCAGTGTAAACTGTGCATAAAGGGCTCAAGAAGTCCACCGGAGAGCCCTCAGCACATGCCGATTTCACAGTGGGACAGCCCTGAGCCCTTGCGGACTTATCAGGAACACATGTCAAAGCCCATGAGACCGTGAGTGTGGACATAAAAACTGGGCTTGAATTCTTGGCTAAGGCTTTCTCAGCAAAACCAATTTACATGCCTAGAGTGAAAAATACAGCAAAACTTGGTTTGGTTTCTACTCCTTTGCTAGACAGTTGTTGTATTCCCACCCACTCGTCCTCCTCCTCCCCACTCCTATCTCTTCCTACTTTCTTCTTGTTTCCCAAAGCATCAGAGTAATCACCCTCTTTCTTTCCACTCCTCCTGATCCCGCGCACTCGTATCGATTGATATTTTTTTGGGATTGATTCTTGTTGTGCTGCTGCATTCAAACCCTCAGGTCTAGAGGTCTTGTCTTGATCTACCCACAATCCCCTAGTGGTGCTGCTTTAGGCTCAGGTGTCAGCCTTATCAAAAGCCTTCACACACATGTGCTTTGATCACTCACACCCTCTGACACACACACACACACACACACACAAATAAATGCAAAAAAATGCTATGCAAGTCACTCTCTTTCTCTCACAATTCTATGCGCTTTGATCATCCACACACACACACACACACACACACACACACACACACAACACTTTTGTAGTCCTACCTCTCGCTGTCTCTGTTTCATTTTCCTTTTCCTCTCAAAAATATGCACACACACAGACTCACACAGCAAAGCTTTGGGGTGGTAGTGAGAGAACAGGAAAATATTTCGAAAATGTCCTAAACTTTTAAAGTCAATTTGCAGTTCTTCCAGGAGCTTTTTCAAAACCATAAACAGAACACTTATACTGACTTTTCAGAGAGTAGATTCATCACAACAATGTAAATAACCACAAACTCTGGAGCGAACACTACAATAGAGCCCATTTACTTTCATCATGAAACACAGAGAGAATAAAATATGGTGCTGTATATGCCACTTGGAGGGTCTATGGCACATATACGTCACTATATTGTTGATTTTCGAACAAGAACTCAGGGATCTTAACACAAAACTGATTTGCAAAATAGTAAAAGCAATTAATGCACTAATGCTTGTGCACTATTTACATGTATAAGCCAATGACACAGAAATCGTACAAGTAAAGGATTGTCAACTGCCATTCATAACAACAACTAATCCCAGCCACTTTTGGATATAAAGTGTATGTGTTTGTGTTTCTGTCTGTCAATCTGTCAATGCACCTCTGTATAAGTTAAAGAGAGAATTGTCAGGAAGACCACTATCTACTGAAGCCAGGTCAATTCATGCAAAATCATGTTTATATATGCTTTTTATAGAGTAAAATGAACACCATTCTGCCACTTGTCTGTAAGAAATCTTGCAGCATTTTACCATCCAGCCTTTATAAACAAGAAGCCACAGACAACAGAGGACCCCCTAAACATCAGGTGTCCCTGAACGAGCATGAGAAATGCAGTGCAAGCAGCGGTATTGATCATTTTTAATGGTTAAGTGACTGTCAATGAAACACTTTCTACAGATGTTTCGAATTTAAAGCCTACCAGGAATGGAGGGAATTATGTGCTTTGAGCAACTGGGAGGCTTTTAAGGGAATATAACTGTGACGAAAGTGTTCAGGTGTCATTAATGGTAATGTAACAGCAACTGAAAAATGGTAAAATGGAAGAGACTGGAAAATATTTGTGAATGAAAGAGAGAGCTGAAGCGAAACGAGAACTTCTGTTTTTCTTTCCTATTTCCAGACATAAGAAAAACTCCTTATCTTTTTTTTTCAAATATATTTTTAGGGCATTTTTTGCCTTTAATTGATAGGATAGTGACGTGTGAAAGGGGGAGAGAGAGAAATTGATAGGATAGTGACGTGTGAAAGGGGGAGAGAGAGAGGGAGAGACATGCAGCAAAGGGCCACAGGCTGGAGTCAAACCCGGGCCGCTGCGGCAACAGCCGTGTACATGGGGCGCCTGCTCTGCCACTAAGCCACCGACGCCCCGATCAAAATTACATTTGTGCTAATGCAAATAACAATAACAACTTGTTCAGAGCCTTCACAACAGTATGTCTGGAGGCTCACTTTTTATGGACAGTAATTTCTTAAGATAGTAATACTAATACTGTTTTTTATTTAATTTTCAGTTTTTTAGTGGGTTAATGAACACCATTTCCCATGTCATGGTTTGACAAAAGAATCGAGTCGAAGGGTTGCGGTGAGCTCAGACATGAAAGCAGGGCAGAGAAGTTTTTAGACAGAACATATTACAGCTAAAGAGTTGGATATATTAATTTTACGCATATGGATGGAACATACATGCATTGATGTAACAATGCAGCTGCAATGGTGCACGCAATGCATTGAGGGATTTTCATGTGAGCTGAAGTTTAACAAAGGTTTCAACATCTAATACTAAGCTCTGTAGTGGATGTGATTGTCTCCTTTATTGAGTATGAACAGTAGACTCCAGGAACACGCTTCATTTTTTCACAATGATCGATGACAGGAATGCTGAATGAGAGACTGCACTGAGTTACAGAAGCTAGTGGAACAGAAGCAGAAGCTAGTGATGGGATTTCTCGTTCACTTGTGAGAGCCGGTTCAAAGACTCGGCTCGTTCGCGAACGTCACATCACTAGCAGAAGCTCTGACGTGGCGTCATGATTTCAGCTCTGTGTTAAAAGTAGCAGAGTTGTGAGTATGATGTGACTATGCTGTTGTAGTGATGGAAAAAGTGAAGTGGAAATGACTGGACTTGATGATAGAGGGAGAGCATTATGAATCTTTCCAGACCTGGTGTGGTTCACAGTGCAAATCATAGAAATCCTCAAAATACACACAGGCATTTTGTATAGCTATTTGGCTGTCGGGTCAAAAGGGCTATTTCAGAGTGAAGAAAACTTTTTATGTGTGGTCAATCAATAACTTAATCTTAGCAACAAACAAACTTCATGCAGGTCTTGATAATGAGAACACAGACATTGTTTCATAATAACATGGGGATACAAGATCACAGATACACATCCCCATGAACACAGAGAACATGGCCTGCTGTGAACTTCTGTGAATCCAACACCCTCAATATCTGTAACCACCCTCCCTCCCTGCATTCAAGAAATGCAACAAAAGAGGAGGACTGAATGTAGGAGACGAGGACTCGTGGCTATGTATTGCGTGATTTGGTGGGTCTGGATACAGGGGAGATTGACTGACCACTACTCAGTGTAGCATGGATTTGAGATGTAGAATTGGTAGTCAGAGCTAACCAGCTATGGGCAGCTACTAGATAGACTGGGAGTTTGACAGTCACTAGAGGCACATCAATAGCCCTTTGCAAGAGTAACTGTTTGTGTGCCTGTGTTGTAGCTGGGCTAGCAGCTTTACTATAGGCTGCCAGTGTGTTTGTCAGTACACAGCCTTAGCCATGCTGATTATTATGATTAACATTACTGTACATCAGCCCTGAATATCCATTTAAATGGGATATACCACAGTTATCAGCAGTCCCATGTGTTGTGTTGGATAGAAAACTGCAGATCCTGTTGATGTCAATGCAATTTGACGTGTGCTTGGATTATAATTTCGACACGTTTCAAGGCATTTATTACTTGCTCAACAAGTTTTATGGACATGCCTAAAAATTATTTTGCAACCTGGCCTGAACCTGAGTGTTTGCAATATGTTAATGAATGAGTGTTGATGGGTCTGCCATCATGTCCTCTCAGTCTTGTCCCAGTGGATTAATGACCTAACACACTGGCCGGATATTGCTTTTAGGGACATCTATACATATTTGATTGAATCACCAGGTATCGTTCGGATAAGTGTTGTCTAAAATAACCAACCTGTTAATGGCCAACTGTTTGATCTAGGCTGAGATTTGGTTAGAGACCACAGTCTGATGTTATTATGCTGTGTGACTGTATTGCAGCAGCCTCCCACTAAAGCTAACGTTAGCTATCATCAGTAATTACTGTCATCAGCATCATTTAACCATTTAAAACACTGGCAGTGAGCATTCACTAGTATTAGTGGTGTCATGGTTCGGTATGTTATCAGTACAGCAAAAAAAAATAGAAATGCCAGGGAAAGTTACTTGATTTTTAAACTTTTAAATGAATTAATAACTAACATAATTTGGGCTTTCAGCATTGTCCTGTTTCTCCCTGTTTGTGACAGCGCATTTCTTTACCCTAAAAAGGGGCCGTGGCCTTGGTGATGATACAATGACGGTCTGGTCTATACTTGTCATGACGACTGACATACATACTAGACATCGGAGTCTTGCTATTACATCCTGGTTAGGGAGGGGCGAGAGAATCCAGCTGAACTAAACTTTCAAATCCAAGAAGACACATGAAACCTAAATTTGAGGAGAAAATGCAGGTTTTACACACAATATATTATTTTTTGGAAACTTGTATCAACATCATATGCATATATCTCTATGACTATGTGAACAGTGAATTGTGTGGAGTTCCTCTTTAACTGATATCCAAACATATAGTGTATTCAAAGACTGAACATTCAAGTGTGTTTGCATGTGTATAAGCACAAGTGGTATTCTGTATTTGGTGTGTGCGTACGTTGGTTTGTGTGTGTGTGTGTGTGTGAATACTGCCTCTAGGCGGCACTCTGTAATAGCTACGTCTCTCTCTCTCTCTCTCTCTCTCACACACTTTACCTCTCTGTGTCTCCCTCTCTCTCTCCCTCACACACACACACACACACATACACACACACAACCCTATCAACAGTCACGGAGAATTCCTTCTTTCTCGCACCAGCTCTTAGTTACCATGGAAACCAATAAAAGAGCGGTTTAAGATGGGAGGTGTGTGTGTGTGTGTGTGTGTGTGTGTGTGTGTGTCAGCGAGAGGGAGAGAAAAGGAAAGAGAGAGAAATGTTGAGCGAAAAATATAGAGTAAATCAGAGACAGACAGAGGAGGTGGGAGGAAGGTAGAATAAGAGAGAGAGGATGAAAAACAGGAAGAGAGAGGAGCATGAGAAGTAGTTAAAGAGAAAAGGAAAGAGATGGAGAAGAAAGAGGGAAGTGTGAGGGGAGGTTGAAAGGGAAGAAGAGAGGAGACAGAGGGAGTGTAAGTGGAGATGTATTATTTAAAGAGGTCTCACCCTGTCTAATGAGTTTGGTCTAAAAGCCCCAGGAGCTGCCCAAAGCTAGAGAGACAGACAGACGTACAGACAGAGAAACTTCCCTAACTATGGGGTGAGAAAATTCAACGTGCAATACGAGCCGAGGGAGGAAAAGAGCAAGATTACTGGGCAGGACTGGATTTCGTTAAAGCGTTGTGCTTTATGTGAGTTGTCCTATAGTGTAGGTGACAGCAATCTCGACAGATCAATCCATGTATCTGGGACACAGACAAGGCCCGGGCCAGGAACCAAATTCAGGTCTGTCTCATTGTGAGGAAACAGAGCAAACAACTTTATTGAAGAGAAGGGCTAATACTGGGGAAATCTGGGTCAATCAAGGATTTCTAAAACACCATGTACAACACAACCTCGAAAAAAATGTGAATATAAAAATGTAATTTTGGCAATTTAATAAATTTTCAGTGACACAATAATTTTTTTTGAGCCATATGTCGGCATAGTAGCCAATATAATATTCTATCCAAGCATTGTGATATACCCACAATGCCATTATAACCCAAAAAAATGATGATCTTTGTATACCAGCTCAAAAACTATTTTTTTTTTACAATAGTAACAAGCTGAAAGACACAGTGTATAAGAAAATTATGTCAGAATCAATTACAGTAAAAAACACAAGTGCCAAATGAAGTTCGAGACATCTCAGAGTTTCAAATCATTTTTTATTTGATAGAAGACCATTATGTGGTCTTCCATTAATAGCCTTCAAATGTGACTGAAATATCAATACTTGGCTTCTATTCATAAATATATTATTGAGGGAGTAAGCATCTAAATATTGCACTGAATCAATTTTATCCCCTATTTGCCAATGAACACAAGTTCTTTATGTTGCCACAGAGAAGGTCTGTGAATGTTACCAAACACTGGAACAGCTTCTTTTCGCCCATCAAAGAAATGCAGACTGGCTGGTTATTGGTCTGACCAAGTAACTAACTTTGATGGGTTGGACAGTATACCCTGAATGACTGAATCTTTAAGTGACTTCCTGAAAGCTTATCTGGCTGTCTCACGAGCTAACGTATTGAATGGAAACAAAATTAAAAAATGACACAGAGGGACCCTTTATGTTTTTTCTTGTCTATCAATATAACAAGTGATTTCCTTAAAGGGCCAGTGTGTAAAATGGGTTGAAAACAGTGACATCAGTGGTCAAATTCTAGATTGCAGGGCTCACTCGCTCACCCCTCCCGTCGGGTAAATGACGGTGGCCTCGTAGGGACAAAAAGCCTTGCGCACGAGTTTTTCAGGAGTAGGTCTATCT
>NC_065506.1:22102390-22189890 GCF_006386435.1 Epinephelus moara
ATACACTTGTATAAACATATTAATGGGTAGAATATTCAGATTCAGATTCAGATTGACAATAAACCATGCCAAATATTACACACTGGCCCTTTAAAAAAAATTGTTTTAATGCTCTCAAAATGCATAAAAAATTAAGAGCAACATTATTTTCTTTGATATGAATCACATTTCCTTTCAAATTCTGCTCCTGAAAAACTCATAGTTGCATCTTCTTATACAAAACTTCGGCTGACCAAAAAAGTGCGAAAGAGAAATTTCCAGATTTGACGTTGGTTAAGTAACATCTAAAGTTGATCTCAATGGCAGTTTTGCCTTGAAATAAACTAGATGAATGAGCTTTTTTCTTGTTGTTCGTTATTTGTTGCTGTTCTCATATAGCTAGCGGAGTGTAATTATCTCATCCCTATTCTCTCCCAACCCCCCTCTTCCCTGTCTCTCACACATTATTAAACAGAGCTTTCGCAGGAGCCTTTTTCAAAGTGTTAAGAGGTATAAGTAAGTGTGTATTGTGTGTGTGTGTGTGTGTGTGTGGGTGTGTGTGTGTGTGTGTGTGTGTGAGTGTATGTGTGTGTCTTTTGTCCTCATTTTAAAATTCCTTCCTTGTCTTGCCACCTTGCTCCGTGGCTTATTTGAATTTTTTACCCAGATGGCACCAGGCCAGGTCTCTGTCACTTTAGAGATCACCCATGCACGCACCTACACACACACACACACACACACACACACACACTGTCACATATACTCTCTGAATGGCAGTTTGGCAGGTGTCACTTCCTTGGCTCTCTGAGCTGTCAATCAATTAGACAGTTCAGTCTTCCAATCCCTGACAGACTCTCTGTCTCCAATGTTCACACAAACACACACACTCACACACACACACACACACACACACGCACACACGCACACACACGCACACACATACTTGGACACACACAGAATTGTAGGTCTTGGACCAGTAAGTGTCGTATCGTAGCAAAAACCGAACATTATAGGCATCAGATAAGTAGTCTTTATGGCAGAACAGTTTTGTACAGGTGTACCTAATAAACTGTTCACTGAGTGTGGATGTGCAGGTGCAGGTTCTGCCCCACATGAGCTCACCATCATCATGGTGTTTGTACAGATGCAGCTCTTGACATGTCTCTCCTACCTTTACATGACGGCAGCGCCTTGTCCCACACCGGCTTCCCATCATTCCCCATGACACAGGTGATGGTATCCCCGCCCACTGTTGTGTAGCCATGGTGACAGTTGTAGGAGACCTGAGATCCCAGTTTATAGTCATATCCTGTCCGACTGGCATTCATGATGTTACCAGGGTCAAAACAGGCCTCTCTTGGTTTTTCTGTGAAGAATGGAAAAAGTTTGTGACTGAACAAAGACAAAGCCCAACTAATATGGAATATTACTAAAATATAAATGTTTTTATTTTTCGTTATTTATTCCTCTGGTTAGTTTATTGAAGCTAATATCAGCACAGGGCGCTACACCACAGTCTCCCATGGGCTGCAGGAAAAGGTAACAATTTTCTCTCCACATGGTGGTATTGACAACAAATTCACGTCATTTTCATTACATTTTAAATTAATAATCAATAGCTCACAGTTATTGCTGTAAGTGTCTAAAATATGCCTAAATCATTTATGCAGCCCAATAAAGGCACACTTCAGATTTCATTACGTGTCAAAACTATTGGCAGTAATTTTGGGCCAAATTTAGTTGACAGGATGCTATTTATTGACCCTTAATACAGGTTACACTGAATACCCTCTGTAAACTTCTAATATATTCACCCCCACTGGAAAGGAAGGAACACACAGGGATGAAAGCGGAGTCAAGAGAAAGAAGAAAACAGGAACAAAGGAATAAAAGATGAGGAATCAACCATGGTCAAAAACTGTCTTGGCTCTTTTTAACTTGGTGTTGGGCCAGCTTGTTTGCCTTACTGTGATTGCCCAATAAGAATGTGATATTGGGCCTAACAGAGGGAAACCGACAGACAGAGAGGGATAGAGAGAGAGGTGGAGGGCAAGATGGAAGTGAAACGGGGAGATGATTAAGGTTGTATTTTAATTAGAGAGATGGCAGATGAAATGTAGTGAATTAATGACAAAAGAACAGAGGTGTGAGGTAGCGTGAGGAGACAGACAACAGAGAAGGAGATAATCATTTTTTAATTAGAGATAAATGGAGTGAGAGAAACAACAGAAAAAATACTTTATAAAACTTGCCAGAGCAGATCTAGTCTCTAGTCAGTCAAACAACTAATCATCAGCTCCACATTGACTATAGCTGCTAAATCACCCCCCAGTCAAGCAACATCTGTAAAACCAGGATGAGTCACAATCTGTGAAAGTAAACAACTCATGGGCTGACACGGAACAGCGTGCCCTTTCAACTGAAAGACACTTCTGATGTACAGCAAGGGTGAAATTAATAGAGTAGGCAGCTTAAAATATCCAGTCTGCACAATGCTCCTGTATCAACAGTTTAATCATTACACCTCATAAACGCTGTGACAATGACTTTCTTATTTTAGTGCACAGAATACCAATTCCAAGTGTTTATCAAATACAGGACCTGATTTACTAAGAAAATGGCGTTGGGCAAATGTGTGCTGCAGTTTTGTTTGACTTTGCGGCTGTGTTAATGTGCAGCCAGCCCCTGAACTGGAACTGGAACTGGAACTGCTCTCTAAAGCCCTTTTCCCACTGGACAAAAAAACCCCACTAACACCCGCTAACATTTGCCTTTTGTCTTTCGTGGAAAAGGTTACAGTCAGCAATCACTCCCAGGAAAAAAAGACTCTGCAGTAGGTATGGGTATTTATCTGCTCCAGCTCCAATTGGCTCCGATCAGCAGTGATGGAAACATGACAACCAGGTGGATACGCTAATTTTTGACCCTTTGCACTGCCTGTCCCCCTCTCTCTGTCATAACGCGCCGCCATAAATTCCATCTGTCCCTGCCCGAGCAATGCTCAGACATCGTTTCAAATTAGTAAGTAAAGATATAAAAACAGAAGTAACCACCAAAACACTTTATTTGGCCTCCATGCTGCTTTCCACTGTTTACTAACCTGCTCTCCGGCAACAAACATGACACTTGTAAAAAAATTAAAAGCATACTCGGCTCTGCAGTATACTTGGCTCTGGTCTACTGGTAATGGGAAAGAAGTCTATCGCCTATTTTTAGCGCGTTTTCCCACATTTGAAAAACCCACGCATACATGCTAATTTCAATAGAGGGTGTAAGACACACTGTGTATGTGAAGGATCGCTCACAGGCACAGTCCTCCTCCACTATTAATTAGTCTTACAGTAATCAGATATTGTGCTCATTAACAACAGCCACAGTGCTTCACTTTTGTTTCTAATAATCTTTTTTTTTTGTTATATTCAAGCCATTAATTAATCGCAAAAACTCACTAAAATGACTTGCAAAGTGTGACTCCAGCCAGATGTGTGTGTTTGATGAACACAGCATGTGTATTTGGGAAACAATGCTTCCCATCTGCGCCTAAAAACAACCGCAAAAGCTTTAGCAAATCTTGCCCACACAATATCAAAAGAAAAGATGTAATACGGCATTGATTTTTTTCCTCCAATTCATAATGGATAATAATAACAGCTATTTGCTAGTTCCTGGTTTATATTTTGGGCTTTGAACTTAATTAGGCCCACAGTGCAGTGCTGTGTTGAGACTGCCAATTCACTGTCACTTGATTTATGACTGCTGCTACGTTACTACAAATACTTTCACCACCAAATACTATCACTACAAATATTGTGCTACTACTATTAGTAATGCAGATACCCTCCTGCTACTCCCCGTGCAACTAAACTACTACTTCTAATAATAATAATAATAATAATAATAATGTTACTGTACTGCTACCACTACTATCAATACTACAACTACTTTTATTGATACTATTTGTATCACCAAAACCAATCAATAGTCTGCAGATTCGACCGCATTACAGCATTATCAAAGCAGAATTTCAGATCTTGAAAGTGACCTTGCAGGAAATTGAACGAGGATTTTACATTAAGGCAAAGTTTTGGGGTTTAATTACCTCTATATTCGATGGCAAACCCAGACATGCCCAGTGAGGCATCAGATCTGAATGCCAGGAAGAGACTGTTACCGCTGCTCTCTATTCGCTCTGGGGCCTGGTTGCCTTGGAGACTTGCTAGTAACGGCCCATTCGAGTCTTCGCCCTCGTAGATGTGCAGGAAGTCGTAACTTGGCTCCATGTTGAAACTGGGGGTAAAAAAAAAGACAAAACAAAACAGAGAAACTTGTGTTAAAGAATTTAGTAAGATTGACGTGGTTTGTTTGTGTTCTTGTTTAAATTCTCCAAACAATTAATGAGGTGATGTGTGGTAAATTCAAATACCTGCTTCATTTAATGACTGCCAATTAGTTTGTGCTATCTCGCCTCTAATCGTCTGCTAATCTTACTGTTTTTGACATGTTTTCTGGGTGTTTAGTGCATTAATAACCAAATGCTTGTTGTTTTTCTCTTGAACTGAGAGAGCAATATACAGTTAAAAACACATTAATTTCATTGATATTCAAAAAAAAATAAAAATAAAAATGTGCGTGCTGCTGCAAAAGCACTCACGCTGCATCATCTGAATATTAAGTTAATCATCCTGTTGTCTCATCGTGAAAGGGCATGTCATGATCTGTTTTGATTTACATCCTCAGTATGTGTGTGTATGTGTGTTTGTGTGTAAACCTAGCACAAATATGTGCCCTTAATTTTTTAAACTGCAGCCTCAGCCTACAGTAGCGCCTGACACAAGTGTCTATGTCGAAGTTTTGCTGGTTTCACTCTGACAGCTTCTCCTCATCTCTCTGTACATACGTGAAGACATCTGATCCTCATGGGGGTAAAAGTATGAGAGAACACACACACACGCACACACACACACGCTAAGTCTCAGTGTTTGCTCTGACAGTGGCTGTGTTAGCCCTGTCTCCCTCCTGTCACACAAGACAAATTTGTATCATGGCGTGTACACACACACATGCGTGCGTATTTGTGTGTTTGTGTGTCAGAGCAAAGACAGACAGAGAAGAAGACAGAACGAGAAGCTGTGCTGTGTATGCTGAAGTGTAGCAGTATTGATAACCAGTATAAAGGTACCCCGTGGAGTTTTTGAGCACCAGGGGTGCTACAGAGTAACAACTAGAGTCCCTGTTTTGTTTGTATGTTGTGTTTTATCAATATGTAGGAAAGGATATGCATTCATGCTACAAGCACTGACATGATGTAATACACACTTCTGCTGAGATGATTTAAAACAACAGCTTTCCAAAATGCTGGGACATGCATGTCACATGTTTGTTAGGCCTTTAGGATACAAACAACTTATTTAGGGGAGAGGTGTAAAATGCAAAAAGGATACCTCATAGACCAGAAAGAGATTTTGATATAGATTTAGATAAAAAAGTTATGTTATCGAAATCCTGAAATGCCTGGTTGGTCTGCCAATTTAAAGGATTCTTCTGTCACAAATCCCTTACTTTTTCAAACTTTCCCCTTTATCTTAAGACACAAAAAGTTAATCATTAACTTTGGGCGAGAGACGTGTCATAACGTATTATCATTACAAAGGACTTGTTGAACTTAAAAAAACAACCTTATATAATCATTACCAAAGTTATGATTATAACTTAGTGTGAAGAATGCCCAAGTTTAAGCCCTGTGTTTATATCTGGTGCAGAATGGGCTTAACTGCACATAAGCCCTTTTTGCACTGACAAAGCATTAAAATGATCCGTGCTAATACCTTTTGCATTAGTGATACATTCTGGGTCTGAATGCTAAAGCTACTCAATTTCATAAAAAAAACATAAAGATCTCACAAAGCATAAATGGGACAACATCATAACCTTTCATGACCGGAGAAGAGTTATTAAGAGCAATCATGCGAACTTGAGAAATTACATTCTAGCTTGTTTAGTTATGAATTATACATCTTGAAATGTACAGCATTAGTGCCACAAAGTAGTCAGGACTCTCATTATGAGAAGAATGCAAATGCTTTTTTTCCACTGACTGTAAGTAATCTGTAGACAGTACATTTGCTGAACATGATATCACTTTGGGATATTTAACAAAGAAAATAACACCTTTCTGGCTGATACCTTTTAGTGCTACTATAAAACAAAGGTCAGTTGGATGTGGATGCTCAAATGACCGTTATATGATACCACAAAATGAGTTCTGACTTCATTGGAGAAACAAGAATTGTACTCTGATTTGATTCAAAACTGATCAGAGGACTGAGTCATAGTAATTGGGTCAATAGAAGTGTTCTCCAGTCTAGGTTTATAAAACACAATTACTAGGGTGAAATAAGATAAATAATGTAAGAGAAAAGGCACACAGCATTCACAAAACAACCAATATCAATACAACTTCATTAAAAGTAAAATAAAAACTGTCTCACTGTTACAACTGAAAGGAATTATCTCTGCGGCTGAAAAACATGGAGCCAAAATTGGGTCATTTTTTTTCCTTTGGCAATCTGGAGAAAGTCAGCTTTGCTTTTATCTTCATTGCTACATGTGAAACTCCAGTCTTCACTTTTGCCTTAGTCATAAGCCCCTAACCACTGTGACTTGTAAAATATTCACAACTGAGGCACGATCAGGACTCGAAATGTAAATAAACACTGGCCTGTTATCAAAAAACAAAACACAGAGATGGTCAGAAATCCCTTTCATTTTCACATGAATTCTGCTTTCTGTGTGCCAACATGTAGTGTTCAAAAAGTTCCTGAATCTCGAATTAATTTACTGTGTGACTTCAAGGATGCGTACGACCTTAACAATAAGTTCGCACTGATTACCAAAAATGGCTGATTGAGAGATTTAGGCAGCTAAAGACCAAGACCGTTAAGAACAAATCTAATTTCAACTTCCTGAAGCTTTAAAAGATAAGATCATCTCACCACAAACTACCCATTTAGCCACCTTATCTATGTTAGAAGTGGATTTTACTGTATTTTTTAGACGATTGGGGTTTTCCCCACACAAATGGGTTTATTAGTTTCCTTAATGATCCTTTACTGTGTGTTAATTAACATCAGACTAAATTGGGCCTGATCCCTGACTATACAGCACAGATCTTTTTTTACCCTGTGTGGGCCACAGTGAGTCATGAAGAGTCTACTCCTAAAAAATAAACTCAAACTAAACTCATAAAACAGTCCACGGAGGGTGATACATTTTTAAATTTAAGCCAGAAGAAAAACATGTTTCATAAAATGCTTTAGGGACCCTGTCCATCCTCTAAATCTGTAGATTTGTAATTTTTAATGTTTCTCAGGTATTTGGATAAACTAATTAAAGATTAATATGATCAGTGAGACCATTGCCCTGCCCTGACGTGTTTGTTGCAGCCACAATGCCTTTAAATTAAGGAAAAGCACACCTATGTTTCTTATTGTGATGTAATTATATTTATGATCTGTTAGTAATACTTGCTCTCTGGATTCAGTCTGGATTACTGAACCGGCCTACCAAGCCGAGGCCCAGTGACCCAAGGGCTCAGGGGGCCCCTAAGCCAGAGCCTCCGTGTGAAGTGGCTGTTATTGACTTGCTATTCCTTGTTGCATAGTGAAAGAGCTTAGTCATACATGTCAATAAAGCCACTTTCCCACTGGACAAAAAACCCCATTAACAACCACTAACATCTGGCTTTTGTGTTTAATGGCAAAGGTTATAGTCGGCATCCATTCACTGTTGACTCTGCAGGAGTCACTGGTATTTATCAACTCCAGCTCTGATCGCCAATGATGGAAATACAATACCTAGTGGTTACAATAATTTTGGCCCCTTTTCTGGCACAATACAATGATGCGCTGCCACATAATTTTGTCTGTCTCTGTCCAAGCTGCACTTAAACATTGTTGCAAATTTGGCGGCACCAAGATTAAAAGAGCGACCTCCATGATGCTTTCTACTGTATACAAACCTGTGTTAGCTTGCTTTTCTGCGTTTAAGAGAGCTGCATAGACACGTTAATTTTGCTGGAAAAAGGAGATAACAGAGCACCTAAAGTCCTATTGAAAAACTGAAGAAATAGCCTAAGCATTCACACTGAAGATCTCACACAAAAGACACCATTTTGATACTTTTTAAGTTAATGTGTATCCCCTCAGTTTATCTGTAGGATTTAAGAGGGGCTGAGCTGTTGGCTTTGAGTGTTCTTGTGCTGTAAATCTTGTTGAGATGCAGGTGAATATTATGTCTTAGTTAATATGCAGTTGATGTTAGTTGTGTGTATGTGCTCTGTAAATCCTGCTGAGGCACAGGTGAAATTATGGGGGCTCTTACCTGTCCGAGCCCAGGGGCCTGTTGTCTCAAAATGTTTCTACGCTAAATATTGATCAGCTGTACTGTACCACTAAGTGACACAAGGCATGCATCAGTAACTGTGTATTTTCTCAGAAAGAAAATCAATTGTTATTGTTTCTTACAGCATACAGTAGCTTGCTTTTATTATGGTAGCAATATATATTTTCTGGCTTAAGTGAATTTTTTTAATTAACACTGGTTTGTCATAAAACTACTAGTTTATTTTGATTTCTGTTTCATGTTGCAACTAAGTCCTCTACCAAAATATCATGGTCAGCTTCTTAAACAGCAAATACAACAGGGAAGTCTGATCTCCCACAGGAAACTCGAAACTACAAAATCGTTGCTGAAAAATGTGCATTTTTATTTGGATCATTTTAAAGTGGAAAACATATCTTAAATCTATTCAATCAGAAATAACAGCTGAGAGGCATCAGTGTTTGTACAAGCACAGATAAGCTCCCCCCCTGTTTTAAAGCTTGAGAATACCTGAGAAGGGGATATGCAAGTGATAGTGTGCATTTAGATAGAGAGCCATGTTTAAAATTTAGATGGCTTACCTTTTGAAGATGAGAGCTATGACAAAATCAGGGTTGACTCTGATTCTCCAATCACACTCTTTCCCAGGGGGGTAAGGCTGGGGGTAGTTAGGAGACAGAATAACACCGGAGGGACCGCTGACGTTTCCTCCACATGTGGCTGGAGACAGAACAGGAGTGAGAGAGAGACAGAGACAGAGACAGAGAAAGATGATTACACAGCATTGGGCTTGGGGTAATTTGGAAAGAGAATCACCCCTGATTGACCACTCATATGACCCCCACAGGTAGGCAGAATGGAAGAGAGTTAGTTAGTGATGGGGAGTATGGCAGGGGTTGGTTAGGAGAGACAGAATTACCCCCGGAGGACCTTTGATATTACCTCCACAGGTAGCTGGAGAGGGTGAAAGAGCAAAGGAGAAATAGAGAGAGACTGTGAGATTTAGACAGAGTGTAACGCTGGGGGTAGTTAGCAGAGAGAATCACCCCTAGCGGTCCTGTTATCCCACAACAAGCCAGAGAGCAGGAAAGAGATATTGGCAAGAGAGACAGATAGATGCATTCAAGCAGCAATTTGGTGATGTGAAGGAAGAATTTGAAACATGGAGAGGTGTCTTGGGGGTGGCAGGTGGGTGTGAACGGATTATCAACAGCGAAATAGAGGTAAACAAAGGCATTAACAGTTGCAAATCACTCACAGGCAGACACACACTTACGCACTAGACTGTTGCGTATAATGTTGGTTTAATCTTAGGAGCTTTTGAATACCAAGGGATTCACCGCCTGAGGTGAAAGTGCAGGAGAGGGAGGCGCACGCAGGCTTAGCTAAGAGAAAGCGGAGATGGTTTAAGCCCCGCATTTTATCTACAGTCGTGCAAAATTTGAGGTCACTGGCAAAGAGTCAGAGGCAATATCAGGAACAAAGCATCATGTGCTTCACAGGCATGGTTACAAGGCAAATTACTAGTCACTGTGACTGTGCTGGAGGACTTCCCAATAGTGCTGGCTAATAAAGAGAAGAGGAACGTTACATAAAGGGAGGCTGTGGCATCTAACAGTAAGGCAAATGTCTGTAGTCGCACGGAGGATGAGCACCGTGCTACTTGCTGCAGGAATCTTTTCTGCCTTGCTCACATTGTTTACATCCCACCTTCAGCTGTGTCTGAAGTCGTACCTCACTCTGGTCGCTGCATAATTAAAAATCCAGCAGTCCAGGACCTTTATGGTAATCTCTGATGATTTTCCTCTTCTATCTACTCTGACTAAGTCGACATGATATTTTCATGTGCAGGACAGAATTGAACTGGATGCAGCAGTTAATGAGGAAAAAGAACTCCCCAATAAAGGCTCGTAGTTCAGCAGCAGCCAGCTGAACAGCATGGGCAGAGAGAGCTGTGGACTTGCTAAAGGCTTGTTTTGCACTAACATACCAGGATTTGTAGGTTGCATGGTGAAAACACTGAGGGGCTCTTGCTGCATTAGAGATCATATCTTTTTTCTCTGCACCGACTCCTCTATTCTGTGTTTTCTCAAAAAGACACGGCTAGAAGTCACCTCCCTCCTTTAGTGAGAGAGTCAAGTGTGTCAGAGGGAGCTGAGGAGGAAAATAAAGGAAGGAAAGCACACCTGAAAGTGGGAGAGTGAAAAACAAACTGCAGCAGAATTGTGTGAATGAGGTGTGGAGTGGGATGTGGAAGCTCACTGGGCTATAAGCAGCAGGTGGGCTCGATGGTGGTGATAATAGAGAGAAAGAGCAAACAAGCTGCGGTTCTCTCCGACAGTTTTGATACAGGTACTCTGTTACAGCTACCTGCAACATTCTGTCATGCTAAAGATCTGACATCACTTTTTTTCCACGCTCTCCTGTGCACGTCTCATCGTCCCAGTCTTAAGTTTAGGATGTTTTGGTAATCCATGTTTAATTTTCCTTTCCACATATACCACATTGCTCAATAATCATCCTAACCACCGTTTTCTCCAGTACCTGTTCAACTTCTCCTTGATCTTTAAGAGCATGCCTCCAGTAAGGAAAACCATCTGATGCTCCAGCATCATTTGGGATTATAGATCACCTCACCAGCAGGCTTCAGTTGATTTGCCTCCAGAGAAGTATGTAAGATGTAGCAGAACAACACAGGGGCACCTAAGGGACCTGAACTGTCATGTTTGTTGTTTACTCTCTACATTTCAGACTTAAAATACAACTCTGTATCATGCCACTTCCAGGGGTTTTGTGCTTAGTTTTCCATTACTGTATGTATTCATTAAAGCAAACAGTGGGGGCGTCTGATAGACAGTATCTTAAATCTTAATATCTAGTTCATATTCAGTCTTCATTTTTTTAGCGCGTAGTATGACATTGAAGTCTCTAACTCGTTAACATCTGACCACAGCATCAAATTTAAATTTCATTTAATTTAATCTCCGTTTGGCAGCCCCTGATCCACACAGTAATGTACACCCACCTACACACGTTGGAGGGTCAGGCTGCCAGTAGAATCTGTTATCCATCCGCACACATGTGATGGTGTCCTGGCCTTGTAGCTGGTAGCCTGGATCACACTGGAAAGTCATGCTGTCACCAGGCTCCTTACTGTCCCCATACCGAGAACCATTGACAGGGATGCCTGGGTCATTGCACGTCGTTGCTGTCGTGGCTGCAGAATGTGAGACAGACAAGGAGAAATACATATTGACATAGAGTTGTTGATAGAAAGATACTGAGACAGACACACAAACACAACAGCAGCCAACCATCAGCAGCTGCAGACCAACAAGTGAAGAAAAACATGTCCTGTATAATATAGACACACAATTGTCCCTCACTGGGTGAGTATCGACTGGGCTCACTGTCATTAGACTGACAACATGATTCTGTTTTTTATTCAAGGCAGCAGGGTAGCTGGAGATACAAGCGACAACTCAGCCTGACCAGTTATAACTAAATGATTCGTCCCTTCAGGTTCAATCAAATTTGGTCTTTTTGCTTTTTAATTAGTGCCTCCCCCTCAGGGTAAGCAGTGTGCTTGGTGGGGATTCACTGTAATCAGCCTCTGTGTGTAGGGGTTTCACTGTTGGGGTTGCAATTGTATTTAAATATACTGGAGGGCTTCCATCACATCAATCAGCATCTAAAGATACAAAAAAAAGAATACTTTGGACATCAGCATGAAGAAATATACAATATGAGTCTGAGCAGAGTATTATGTCTTAATTTAAAGGTATACTGTGCAGGATTTTATTTAAAAAAACAATGTACAAAAGTGTGTGGCGGTATATTTATCTGCAAATACCCCGCTCTCTGCCTGTATTTTCTCCTTATTTTGCTGTGTTCCAGGGCACAGTGCGCTTTGTAAAAAGGTAGTGATCAGGTGCCAGACTGTAAGCAGAATCCAAGAGAAAGCAACTAAAAACAATGCAAATATAGTGAGGCGAAATGCCAAGTGGACAGAGCTCATCCCACAACAAGAGTGAGTCTGGGATTGGCTTTCACTCTCTCTGATGATACTGTTTACATTGAATAATCGACAATTCCCACGTAGTTTAACTTTAGAGGATATTTTTGTCAAATTACTAATACTATGACTAATAATTAAAGTACTATTCTGTATGTACAGGTGTATTTTGTCCTTTTATTGTTTGTCAGATTCCAGTGCTTAAGAGAAGCTGAGTGATACATGGTGTTTGGGTTTGAGATGTTGGGTACATATCAGAATTAACTGTATTCCTATCTGTCTTCTATGTATGTGGTTCAGAAACTCAGCATTAGGACAACTCCATGAATCACACAATAAATAAAAGGGGCTGAGAGACAATTAACAAGACAGGAAGGCAGGAAGAAAAACAAACTTTAAAAATTATATGAAATAAAATTTTGCTTCTTGAAATTAAATGTATTTTTTCAGTTCCCGTATTATTTTCCTGTGAACTCCTAGATAATAATACCTCTTTGTCTTTAAGAATCTGAAAATTACAATTACATTTACTCTTCTTTTTTACTTCCTCTGCCAGAGATGAACAATTTGCCACAACTTGAATCCTCATTATACAACAGGCTCAACAATTAATCACAAAGCTACAGATTCAAGATTCAAAATTATGAATCAAATCTTGACCAGGGGCCTCATTTATAAAACTCTGCAGAGAATCCACACTAAATGTTTGCGTTTGTACAAATGAGGAAATATTAATACGCAAAAAACTATTATGATTTTTAAAACCATGCATACCCCTTCCAGGACACAATATCTCCTTATAAATACCAAATCAACTTGAATTGTCTGTACATGGATAAGCCTCATATCCCGCTCTCTACACGCCCACATTCAACCATAAATAGTCAATGAAAATCACTGCATGAATGATGATGCATAGAAATGGGTGTGCTGATCGATGGTTGTTTACACAGGGTATATGCAGGAATCCTGAGGTTAATTTCAATACCTTTTTAAGACTTTTTTAAGACCTTCCAAAAAAACTTTCAGACCTCATCGCCACTTCAAGCTGTCGTTAGCAGAAACGCATCTTTAACTTACTAAACAGTTGTAGTTTGCAATTACATCTATGGAGCACAAACATACAACAGAACTCAGATAAGATGAGAAGGATTTTTTATTGTCTTTTGCTCCTGTTTGGTGCCTGGACGTGCGCTGTCGCGTGATGTCGCACAGGTGAGCGCACGGCCCCGAGTGGCAGTCCGAGTGTGCCTACTAACACATTGTTGTTTGTAATAGTCACGAGGAGGAAAATAAATTATACATTCATGGATACTTTTTGTCAAAGCTTGAATGCCAAGAAAATTTAATACTTCATAAAATCACGATTAGGACTTTTTAATACTTTTTAAGGGCCTTCATTTTCCGACATTTGATTTATCAACTTTAAATACTTTTTAAGACCCCGTGGACACCCTGTTATAGGGAATCATGGCAACAACTGAGCATCACCACAGTATTTACATGTTTACAGCGATCAGACTGATGCTTCACACCTTGTCAAAGTGATCATAGTGGTGAAGATGTGCTGGGTGAGGTGACTGGAGAAGGCAGAATGTGTGGCAGCCACCGCGGTGTCCCCAGTGCACTCTGTGTGCCTGACAGCTCAGTCGTGTTCACTGCAGCAATTTTACACACAAAGGGTAGGAGCTCTTCCTGAGCCTCTCAGTACTGGTCTGGTGTATCCAGTGCCTTCTTCCCGACCTCAACAGAGAGAAAAGGCCTTTATCGGAGTTGCTGGGATCTTTAATGACTCTACTGACCTTATTCTTGCAGCGCCTGGTATAAATATCCTTTAGGCAGGGTAGAGCAGCGCCTATTCAGTACCTGTTCAGCCTAAAAAAAAAAAGACTCTTGGCAGGGCCTTGTAGTCCTGCTCGGTGCAGTTTCTGTACCTGGCTGTGATGTTCCCCTTCAGGATGCTCTCGGTGAAGAGGTAGAAATTCCTTAGAATTTGAGGGGATTCCCAGAATTTCCTCAGGCGTCTGAGGTGAAACAGTCTCTGCGTTGCCTTTCTTACCACAGCATCATATGCAGTGCCAAGGTCAGGCTCTCAGTGATGTGGAAACCAAGATACTTGAAGCTGTCCACCCTCTTCACTGTGGACACGTTGTTATCAATGGGCGTAGTTTCTTCCCTGCTTCTGTCCACTATCATGTCCTGCTGATAATTCCACCAGTTAGCTTCGCTAATGTGGTTGAGGTGAAAAGGAGTATATTTACGCTTAATATCAGTGAAAGGCAAACCACACTTTCCTGAATTCTGCCACCTGCCACATCTTGGCATCATCCTAACATTTCAACACCTGCAGTGCCCTCCACAGCTGACCACAAGTCAGCAGCAGACAGTCCACTCTCCTTTGCGCTCCGGGGTAGGGGAATGTCATGGTGAGACAGTGGGGATGAAATACTGAGCGAAATTTGATTTGAATTTTAAATTGGCTTTTCTTTTGTACAATCGGAAGGAGCTTATAGAATAATTATGGCTTACTATAACAACAGTAAATAACACTGCTGGTCTGAATGTTTATTATAAAGTCGATCATAAGTAACATGTGATATGACGAGAAGTGTGTGCGAGGCATCATTATACGTGTAATGATGCCTCGCACAATCTGGCGTCAATTCACCACCTTGCCATCTGCAATGTCAATTTCCCCCATCTCCACAATGCTCATATGCATGGGTCAGAGTTTCTGTACAGGAACGCACATTCTCCCGTCAAGTTTGTTTTTATAGATCACAACTTTTGCGTGGGACGTGGTGCCTCTTTCAGGCCCAGTTTGTGCAAATGCAACACTTATAAATGAGCCCTGGACAAAATACTACGAGAACATGGAATTACAATCCACACTGAGCATATAAATGATCTTTTTCACAAATATTCCAACAGCTGGTGCTGTGAAAGTCATAATATTACAATATCATGTTTATCATATCTTTCCAGTACAAAACAGTATTTATTCCATAAGAGGCACGGAGAGGAAAGAGAGAGAAAGTAAGAAAAAACTGCATGAGGAAGAAATCTGTAGTAACGTCACTCCTAAAAATCACTCGCTCAATAAATCCCCAAACCTTGCTTTAAATAAATCAGTGTGGTGGCAAATACCATTACCTTTGCTTCAGTAAATCAACATTGAGGTAAATATAAGGAGTCATTACCATAGTAATGGAATAACAGTGCTTTGATTAGCATGTTAGTGAGTGCAAATATTTATTGTTTTAAATATGGGCAGAAAGGAAAAAAAAAATAAATGTGTGTGAGAGATAGAGGGTGAGAGAGAGAAAGCTTTGGATGTAAATATTTACGACTGGAAATACGCATCTCTTAAAAAAAAAGTTCTGACAGTTATGTGTGTTGGAGTTTGTGCATGCACGTTTGTGGAGGACCACAGAGCAAGTGGAGGTGTGCAGTATGGGCTCGTGCGAGAATTGTGTTGGTCATAAATGGCTTCATGAGGATATACAAGCACAAGAATGTGTGTGTGTGTGTGTGCGTGTGTGTGTGTGTGTGTGTGTGTGTGTGTGTGTGTGTGTGTGTGTGTGTGTGGATGCTTTGATGTGAATAAGCAGTTGTAAAGGAAAGATGGTTGGGACTGTCTGCCTTTGATTGATTTGCTGCTACACTGGATGCCAGTGGCTTTAGTCAATGATTCTAACAGTTCACAGGCATTTTTGGGTACATTGGTTAATAAATGAAGGCAAGAACTTCTAAAAGACAAGGTGAGAACTTGGAAAACCTGAAACCAGAAATTGTACATGTCACTTTCACTCATTGTAGAAAACATTGGTGAAGACCAATTTGAGAGGTTGTAATCATGAAGTTATGGCTGTACTGGAAAATGGATTCAAGTAAAATAGTTTGTATTTATTTAAAAAATCTTTTTGAGTAAGTGTGATAAAAAGGTAAAATCTTTTGACAACACTGAGATTTAAAGACAATTTTGAGATTTAAAGTTGAGTTTGTGAGCTCAAATCCCCTAATGTGAATAAAAACGACTTTGTTCATTAGCCTATAAAATTGTTTTTAGCATATTTTTTTCTTATTATCATTATTCTTATTAATCCACTTCTCAAATAAATATTTCACAATGTTGTTTAAATAGCTAACTACCCTGAGAGGAATCAGCACACATAGTTTTGTCACTGCATCGCCTGCTTTCCTAAACTGTAGGATACGACCAAAACTGAGCCACAGGTCTCCGGCGGGCTCCTTCAGCACTAAGTAAGCCTGGGTCCCAGGGTGAGATATTAAATTTCTCATTTGATTCTTTGGCTTAAGGTTTTTCAGAAATCCTGTTAAATGCAGCATTAATTCCAGATTAATTCTCTTATAGCTAATATGAATGAGGTTTATATAATAACTAAAAAAAACTATATGTGTGATGAGTGCTGAGTTTGTTAATTAGCTAATTTAATTGCTAATTCAGTAATGGGTTTTTCTTCATAAATGGATGTGGGGGATAGAGTCAGACAGACCACCCAAATCAGTAATTTAGCACAATCATGGCACACTTTTGTTTTCAGTCATTTGGGGTTTCCTCCACCATGTGTATTTCAAGTGTAATGGTTGTGATTTAGAGTTAAATGTACTTACTGGAAAACTGTATAGAAAATCCCTGCTTGCTGATGAAGTAATCAGAGTCAAACTGCAGCGTGAGTATGTTGAAAGTCGAGTGGATATCTTCAGGTAAGGCTGGGCCTGACCATTCTTTCAAAAGTATCCCCCCATCAGATGGCCCAGATGGACCATCCCAAACTCTCAGGATATCGTGGCCGACCTCAGTGTCAAAGACGATGAAGTGGAGGCTGAGAAAACACAGTAAAATACAAAGATCAGAGATGCAATACAAACATTAACAACTGTTCTTTATTCCCCAAATCAAGTCAGCCATAAGATGAAATGAAGCAGAGCTGAGAAAAGACAGATCACACGAGTGTGTACACACACTCACACACACACACAGGAATGTCAGCAGTAGCCACCATGTGTTGAGAAACACGATGGTGGCATAATGACTAATGTGGTGTACTCTCCTACACAGCAGTGGCTTTGACAGTGAACATTTATCTATAATTAGTGAATATATCATTACCTGACAGTCTTGTGAGTGTTCACCTGTATAGTCCATGTAGAGTGAGTTAGCCAGTAAGCTAACCCTATCTATGCCAGAGAAAAGCAGCTCTGTGGATACTTAAAAAAACATTCCTTGTCTAGATTCCTCTGATGTAAAACCAAAACAAACCCAGATAACTGCAGGCCATCATCATACTCACACTGGCTTCAGTGTACATATCCAACTGCTTCATAATTACCTGATAGTCTTGCCTGTGTCTGCCTCTATTGTCCAGGTACAGTGGAGGTTGTTGTCATATGGAGCAGGATATCCTGGAGACAGAATCCGTCCAGACACTGCTCCACTTATGTGACCTCCACACTCCGCTACAAGGACACCAGACAAAGGGATGATCATCACTTGGGGGGAAAAATCTTTTTTATCCTCTTTTTATTTAGGTCCTTTGAAATATATCCATCAAATCAGAAATACATACAGAACCATGTTTTCATCCTAACCAAAGTAACACAACACACACAAAACCACAGGAGGTATAACACTACTACACACATTTAAAGGGATATTTTGTTGATTTTCAACCAGCTTTGTATCCTGACAATGTGGGTAGTATGTGTGAATGAGCTGTGGTAAACTTCCCTCCATCTTACCAGCGCCCAGATCTCCCTGCTCATCTCTCAGCTTTTACTGGCTCTAGGGCTGTTGCTGGAACTACAGATTGTGCTTCTGCATTTTGTTATGCGTGCCACCACGGACACCAAGAGCAGAAAGGCGGATCGAGAGACAGAGGCACCCCTCTCTTAAACTCATACCAAACTCAGATCAAACTGTAAAGTTAGGCAGTGCTGATCAAATGTAAACCAAGATTCTGTTACTGTATTGCCTTTCTCACCTTAAACGTCTTCAGAAACATATTTTAGTGCTCTGTTTAGCTGTAACACAAGAATCTGTGAACAGGAGGTAGACATTATACCGTTTACTGTATTGTAAAAACTGAGATTAAACAGTAGAGCTTATCAAATATGAACCAAGATTCTGTTACTGCGCCAGAAACATATTTTAGCGTTTAACTCTGGATTGTTTGTTACCAGCTGGTTGCCATACTGTGTCAAAACGGACAAACTCGCATTACATTACCCACCAGCAGAAGCGTTTATTGGTCCAGTGCAGTGCAGTGCATTCTGGTAGTTGTAGGCTTTCTACCTCTTGAGCAAAAGCAAAAGCCACAGTCATTTTCTCTGTTTTCTTTGGTCATGTCGCACCAATGTCTAGTATTTGCATCTTTCTACTGCATAGACAGCCCAGTTTCATGAAAAGACCATCTCTCCAGCAGTGAAATACTTATTAAATGTAACTGGATAGATCAAACATAGAAGGAGCATCAGAGCATTTAACAATGCAAGGATTGCGGGCAAAGCCGTATATTGCAGGATTACTGCAGGTTTATTATGAATAGCACACTCTGCAGTAGATATTGTTGGCAACTTGCAGCAACTGCTCAGCCATAAAATCCACTCTTATTAATAATGAAGATACTGAACACTGTATTGGAGTATATGAGTATCTGAATCAACTTTTTCTAAAGTGACAAAATAAAGAAAATAAATCACATAGTTATAGTGATGTACTGACAATCCTGTTTAACATTGGATTGTCAGAGTCAGTGTACTAGGTATGCTATAATTTTGTGGATTCGTAGCTCCTTCTGTTTTTGGTGATTTGTTCATGTTTATCCTGTTACAGATTCTCTCTCAATTGGAGGTCATCACAGCCACACTAAGTGTCACAGAACTGAGACTTGACCTGTGAACTGAGTGGGACTGGACTAAAATTAGAATCTGTCTAAATGGGTCGAGTAGGGTCTTGTTTTACTGCTGTGGCTCTCCGGTCTGTGTGTAAATGTTTAAAATCAGGGTGGAACCAAGTGGATCAGAGCGTACTCCGTATCAGCTCTGATCATGTGGCTCTGCAAGTCATGATCTCAGCTGGAGGAAACATTCTGAGAAATCATTATATATGTCAAAAATGCATGCCATTAAATCACTTTTTTTTATTAGATTGATAGACACTGATTAGAACATTGCTATCTTCAATCCATCTTTCACCCAGTTGGCTACAGAATGTTGGTAAAGATGCAAATATGACTTTCAATCAGTTTTATAGTTAAGACCACCTGAACCGAGTCCAAGTCAAGACCAAGATCATACCAGTGCGAGTCCCACACTGCATGACACACTTACAATAAAACATGAAACATACAAACCATAGGCACTCCTCAAATTGATCTAAAAGATCCACATTCCCATAAAAACACCCACAGAAAACAAATAAAGATTCCTCTTCATTCACCTTCTTTATTTCCATACTATACATGTATGTGTTTGCGTGTAAGTATACTCTGAGAAATGCCAATAAAATGATCAAACATAGGGATGCACAACATTGGATTTTTTGCCAATATACGATATGCCTATATGTCAGAACTCATTTGACTCATATCAATATATCCACTTTTTTCTCCATCTAATTTAAGTGATCATCAAGTCTCTTCTGTAGTGGAATTAACATCATATTATACATGCATACTCTTATCATGATGGCCCACCAGCAGATGGAGACATGAAATACAGTACTTTTTAGTATGCAATGTTCATTCATTGTGCAAAATAAGAAAAAGCATGTTGGCCAGTTCTGATAGTTCACTTTAAAGCCGATATCGGCCAATACCGATGCCGTGCTGACATTATCAGCATGTTGGCTGATTCCAATATTTCATTTCAAAGCCAGTATTGACTGATATCAATGATGTGCTGATGTTATCGTGCATCCTTAATCAAAAGGTATTGCCAGGGTGAATTTTATGTGTTGGAATTTTCCTTTGTTTTCTATAAGCAAACTAATACAAACACGAAGGAGATGCAATCGACTTAACTATCTTATTTCAATGCCCCTTTTTTGTACAGGCAATTTAGTGCTATCCCCACAGTCGTGGTCTTGACGTGTCTTGGAATAAAACCAAGAGTCCTCTTTGTCCAAGACTGAGACAAAACCGAGTAAAAATGCGGTTAAGTCTGAGACAAGACCAAGACCCTCAAAAAGTGGTCTTAATTTTATATACTTTATTAATCCCCCTGAGGAGAAATTCAATTTTTTTCACTGCTGTCAATTACACACAGGTCCGAAAGACACACATGCACAAACAGGATGTATACATGCACAAAGTACAGAGTGACAGAGTGAGGGGGGCTGCCTTGGTCAGGCACCCCGCACGGTCGGGGGGTTTGGTGCCTTGCCCAACGGCACCTCGGCAGTGCCCAGGAGGTGAACTGCCACCTCTCCAGCCACCAGTCCACACTCCATATTTGGTCTGGACGGGGACTCGAACAGGTGACCCTCCGGTTCCCAACCCAAGTCCCTATGGACTGAGCTACTGCCGCCCACTTGACACCAGTCTGGAGACCAACACTGATCTCAAGAACACTGCTTTAAATACTTATATATGTTAGTCTTTAACGCATATAAACAAATCATTTTTGGAATTAGTTTGTATGATTTTACATTTGTTCTCTTCTTATTACATTGTTGCTCTTTTCAACCGAGTATAGAGCATGATGCTGCTGCCAGTGTTGGCGTTCTCTTGGGTCAGTTTGGTTTGACCTTATTTTGATGTGGGTCTAATTATCCTCAGGAATATTCTGATTGGGTCTGACTGTGCTCATGTCTGTTGTAATTCATGGACATTAGGTTTGGGTAGGTCTTCCAAGGGTACGTTTTAGGTTGCGTCCAGCATTGACCTTCAAAGACCTCTACTTTCAATATAACCGCATTCTTTGTATCAAATTTCTTGGTCTTCCCTCCAGCCCCATTAACATTTCAGTTCATCTCCACGAGAGGCGGCTCCTCTACTTTGCTGTAATTTACTCTGAGGTGTGAAGGTTGAGTTTAATGAGAATCAGTTAAAACAGGCCTTGAATCATTGAATCACCCTTAAATTATCCAAGCTCCTGCTATTCAGTTTCAAGGTTTGTGAGTAATTTTGATGGCAGTTTTCTCTTTAAGGATCTCCCTATAGTGTTCAATTTCAAGAAGAAAATGCTGTTTATTGCACAAGACCGAAGTGGCTTCTGTGTTATTTTTGTATTGTTTTCAGTGGCAAGGAACAGGGGAGATAGCAGGAAGCAGGGGAAAAGGCTGGGAGCAGATTTGAACTCATCATGGTAGTACATGGTAGCCCACTGAGCCAGCAGATAGCTGCTGATTAGAAAACAGTTTGGTATAGAGAGTGCTTCATATCAGTGTGTGTGCATTGTGTGTGTATGTGTCAGTTAAGAGGGCACCATTAACACGGCTCCACAATCTACAATACCATGACAACCTACTGCTGTTGCATTACCCTCAGCAGAATGCTCACATATAAACACAAACACAAAAGGGGGTAGGAAATAACAACACAATCTCACACATCACGCCAGAAACATACTTGAAAACACTTATGCGGTTATGCAAGCACATACGCACATATGAATGCACACACCCACACAGGTAAAATAACCAGTTGCTTTAGTCCCTGGTAATACAAAACATAGGAGGAAAGGCAACTAGTCTGCTATGTTTTATCATGACAAGCAGGTAGAGAGGGAAAGAGGCACAAACACACATGAGAGAGAAAAAGAGAGTTGTTTAGTAAGCTTGGGCCAATGACAACTACAATTTCCCAGGATAGGAAAAGAAAGAGAGAATAAATGGCACACACATATACAGAAGATAGACAGATTTACTGCATGAAGAGAGAACGTCAGAAAGACTCAGAGGTAGACCAGAGAGAAAGAGAGAGAGAGACGGTATAGAAACAGCCTGAGGCAAAACCATCTCCTCATCTCAATGCTAGTACATGCAGATATGGGACTGAGCCAGACAGACAGGGAAGGAGACAGTCGGAGAGGCAGAAAGACAAACGCCCCAGCAGACAGACAAAGGAGGAAGATACAAAGGTAGCTATGGAGGTAGTTAGCCCAGGGCTCTGCCAGCAAGTATTCTCCTGGTTGCTGGCTTACCTGAAATAAGGCAGCAACAGAGCAGCTACAAATTAATGACTGACTGCAGAGGTACACAGGGACACGCACACACACGCGCACATGCACACACACACACACACACACACACACACACATCCTGCCAAAAACGCATACCCTTCCTCATTCACACCCATATAAATACATTCACCGTGTGTGCACACCTATGCACACACATTCTTTTTAGTTGCCATTAGCAACCACATCAGACCATGTCCCACCTCAGAGAGCTCAGGTGTGCTGGCAGGTTAGAAAGACACAAGGCTTGGCTCTGCAGCAGGGAATTCCAAATTAACATGTGCCAAGTGCCCGCGTTTACCCAACAAGGTAGAAATACTTACAGGGAAAAGTGCTTTAATTTTAAAATATGCAAAACCACAAAATATTTATGGACAAGCAGGAATTATGGACAAAAAATGCGAATTTGCTTCAGGGATTTCAAAGCTAGCTGGAAACAATACAAACAAACAAAACGTCAAATTCATGCTTCACTGGTGGTTACTGAATGGCAATAAGGAATCAGAATGGCCAGCTGTACATGCTGTAGCTAAAACCCAAAACTACTTTCACAGGTCTATAAGCAAGAGGGGGAAAAAAGTCACCATGTCAAAGCACCTGAATCTTTTGGCATACTCCTCTCCAACCTAATTAAGGACTGCCAAGTGCCAACTAAAGCTAAATCTGCTCTCTGGCAGTTTATCTACCTCAAAACCTAGGAAATATTCAAATATATTCCAGATATGCCAAATGAGAAACCTTTACTTTTGTCATTTTCATGGTCTGAAAAATAAAACCTGATATTGTGGGAGTGCACAGCAACAGCCACATAGATGGCTGATTATAACATTATGCTTTCCCTCAGTTCTAATAGCCATCCTTCAAGCTCCATGATCATTTTCTCAATTTTGTGATCTTTCAACTAAAAATTTACATGACTTTGATACAACCAGGCAATTGTTTTTATATCCCTGTTTTTTATGTGTTTGTATGACATTCACATAAGAAATAAGCTGTCTTCCTTTTAAGTCAGTAAGAATCACAGCATTTTGGTGTTATTACCAGTATCCGATTGGAGTTTAATACTTCGACTCTTACAATCAATTGTTACTTTTGTTATCACCCTCTTCAGCTGGATGTTGAAGACGGACTCAGAGTTATCTAAAATCTAACTCCTATTCCCAGAATATTTGTCATCACAGTGGTGCAGTAGTTAGCACCCACCTCTTGCCTGGGATAATAAGCTGGGATAGCCATTACAGATAATGGATGCATTTTGGCTTTGCCGTACTGAAGCCGTATTGGTCTCCTCAAAGCCACCAGATTCCATGTGCACTTTGCTGGTACAACCTAAAATTGATGACCGCATCCTGTCTTACTTTCAAAAGTTCTTGTAATTAATTTTAGCTGCCTGCGTTCTTTTGTGTCAATAAAGTAAAAGCAGTGGCAGTAATTCCACCAGGAGAAATTAAACTTTTGTCATCTAAGCTAGTTCACTCTACACCCACATAAACTGTCATCCATCCATCCACCGCTTATTCTCTCAAGAAGTGATGGAGTGGGGGTACTGAAATTAGGAACGTATCTATGGTTTCTTAAAAATCAGATCCCATTGAAGACAACAGTAATTTTAGCTCACTGAGCATGTGAGCTGCTGGTCTGCTGCTGCCTCAATTGGCTTGTTTGTTAGTGTTAATGTATGACTTTGGTAAATCTGACCTATCCTGATTAAACACCACAGTCACACAATAACACAAACAAACTAACTGATCAAGGCAGTGGTAGACCAGCAGCTCACACGTTCAGCGAGCTAAAATTACTGTTGTCCTCAGTGGGGTCTGGTTTTAAAGAGACCATAGATACGTTCTTAATTTCAGTACCCCCACTCCCCCACCCTTGAGAGAATAAGCGACAGATGCTTTATCACAGTTTATGTGGGTGTAGAATGAACTAGCTTAGATGACAAAAGTTTAATTTCTCCTGGTGGAATTACTGCCACTGCTTCTACTTTATTGACACAAAAGAACGCAGGCAGCTAAAATTAATTACAAGAACTTTTGAAAGTAAGACAGGATGCGGTCATCAATTTTGGGGTTGTACCAGTAAAGTGCACATGGGTGCACTTTTACTCCAGTCTGTGTTGTCCAGTAACTGAAAAGACTCAACAATTTGAGATGAATCAATATAGTTTTTTACATCACATCATTTTCTGGCATCTGAAAAAGTCTCTCCTGATAGAATATTCTATTTATTGTGCATGCTCAGAATAGAACAGAAAGCTAAGGCTTCTGTCAAAGTCCTTGGCATAAGATAGTGTGCACACCTTCAGGGTACAAGAAAGTAGTCTGGCTTACATTATAAATTTATCACAGTTCAATTCAGACAGTCATCCCCTATTTTTGCACCTTGAGCATGCCATCCTTAAAATACACAGAAGCCTGGTGCACTAAAATCTCATGCCCGCTGACATCCTGCTGTCCACGCTCAGACAGGTTCATGTGCACAGGTTGATGGATCAGCGAGGCCTGTTTTTACGCACAAAGGTGTATTAGCACCACTATGAATATTCCCTACAGAGTGTTGAATCAGTCCTCATGCCCTCTTTTCAAAGTATTCACCTGTATTGACTCAATCACTTTTTCACTCACTCTCTCTTTTGAATCATCGCGCTCTGGCTGGAACTTAGAAACACACACAAGTATCTTCAACTGTTGCTTTTCTCCACACTATATTTCTCATTGAATTGTTAATAATTCACATCTTGTAGTTTTGAATTATTGACGCGCATAGAACATACACGTGTTTGCATACTAACCGATACAGGAAGGAAGTGGTTTGTCCCAGACACGTCTGTCTCCGCTAAGACAGGTCAGCGTACTGCTGCCGTGGAGACTGTATCCAGGGTTGCAGGAGTACAGGACAAACGTGTTGGCATAATGACCATCGTCCTGGATCTTGTAGCCATAACTGGGGACACCTGGTTCCTCACAGCGTACCAGGTCAAAACCTAAAGAGATACACACAGAGGTACACATACAGATTAGGTCTTCCTGTCCATACTGTAAGACCACATTGCATAAATGAACAGTGTGATTCAGAGCAGTTTTGGACAAAAGGACATAAGGTCATACTATTCTTCTCCTGAATCCTACTTCTTCCTGCAGAAATTTCAAGTTTGTGCACTCACTGTTAATGCTGAAGCTAGAAGTGACAGCTGCAGTGAAAGTTACTGGAGATTTCATTCTACATTTCTATATTTTAAAAATGTATAGGCATCTCCCCTTTTTGAAAGATATAATATGTAGTGAGCAGCAACAGCAAATATATCCCTGGACTGAAAATGGGGTTTCTATATGAAACTGTAGAAAAACATCAAATGATAATTCCACATCCCACACAACCACAAATATTTTGTACACTTGAATGAGCACACTGCGAGGGATGTCTTTGTGTTTTGAAGATAACAAAGTCGAAGAAAGTTTCTCACCTCGAAGACAGATGGATAAACAAAGACACAACAATGTCAACACATTTTCTTTCCCTTAGATCAGCCTCTCATGAACCCCTCACATCAGAAACATCCAAGTTGCGATGTAATGGAAAATGAACTGTAAATCTGTCAATGTCATCAAATGTTTTTTTCAACATCTTTGGCTCTGTATATAGTATAAGATAGATAGATAAATCACGAATAGATTTAAACAACATGCCATTTACAAACCACACAGCAACCAAATAGACTGAATGTACAGTAACATCCGTGGACAACAACCAAGGCAACAAAGGCAGTTGGTTAGACTGTCCTTCAGGATCTTCAATTCACACTGAAACATTTCATGTCATACAAATAAATTAAGTAAGATGTCAGGATTCTTTCATTATGAATTGAGCTTTTGTCAGAAAAGACTGTGTAATGTCCTCTTGGCAGCGGATGTCGCTAAATTATTGGATTAGACATCTCCACCAATCCTCTTGACTGTTTGACTGATGTAATTATATGAAAAACAATACATGTTATCTGTTATTTCTGGACAGAATCAGGACACAAAATCAGAACCCGCTTATTGTCCAATCACGACTCACTCTTCCATAAAGCCTTGTAATAACATCTTTTACACAGCCAGCAACTTTTTAAGTGAGCTGTCTCCACGGTTTTGTGGGGTGTGCCTGCAAATGTCTATCCATTTCAGTAAAACAGATGCATCTCCCTTCCGTCAACCTTTCTTGTTAATGTCTTGAGCAGATGTTTGAACTCTTATTACTCTATTAAAAAAGCCTCTAACACTGTGTTGTATTAAAGCGGTTTTACTCAAGTCCCTGACCCTGTTTAAGAAACCATCGCTGCCACCCCTGATCAGATGCTTCTCTCCCCTCTCCCCTGTATAAACCTTCTATCAATCTCTCTTATCTATCCATCAGCTCATCCATTGTAGCAGAACTTTGCAGGAGGTGTCACCTTCTCCAGTTTAACGACTTGCAGACTAACGGCTGTCTAATGGTTTAGCTGACATACAGAGCATCCGTCTAGTATCTATACACCATCTAGCTTCTTCCGTTTGTCCCTTCGTCCAGCCGCTCCTCCACTCCAGATGTGTCACTTTCTCACCTTCTTTTAATGACTTGCAGATAAATGCTCCTCTAATAGCCTCTTTGACTTTACACAGCAGCTGGTCTTGCCTTCTTAACAGACTCTTTAAAGCCATTAAGATGTGTGTGTGTGTGTGTGTGTGTGTGTGTGTGTAAGAGGGTGTATGTATGTGTGTTTCAAGCATTCATATGATCATTTCTTCTTTCTGTATGCTTGGTAAACTACTGTTGCACTCTGGACCCCACGTTCAACCGAAATTGCTTCGAAAACTGTTTGTTGATTTCTTTTCAGCTGTCAGAAGTGAAAGAAATAGCTTGGTAATTTGCTGACGGAGAAAGACGAGTCTCTAGAGTTTTGTAGTACATGACTCCTATTTTGCTCTGGTATGTAGCACTCAAGGATCACTTGACTGAGGCATAGGACAGATGCGAGATATATTCATGAGTGCAATCTAACACAATCACTACCACTCTAGTTTTCAATTAAAAAAAATCTCCTTACAAGGACCTTCATGATGAGCCACTCAAAATTTGGGAAATTACTGTTTGTGTGCATTTGTGTGGATGTGAAAAACTGTGTGTGAAAGAGAAAAAGTGAAAGAGAGGGTTGTTTTTTTTTATTTACTTGAACAAACCATGGCTGTAACAGTAAACACAGAAGAAAAACAATCTGTTTTTCTGTCCAGTTTCTAATCAGTTGATCCGAAGTTAAACTTTCTCAAACAACTCACTGGTGTATGTGAGGCGAAAGCCCTGATTGGTTCCAGAGGCGTTGCTGTTGAACTCCAGCCACAAGCGATTGGACGTACTATTGATGACAGGACCCATCATGCCATCAAGTGTAAAGTTGCCAAGGAGACGGGATGAAGTGTTCTCTCCATCGTAAACCTGTCAATCAAAGCACAGGAACAGGACCACAGATTGTGAATAAAAACACAAGTTAAAAGTGTTTGTAGACATTTATGTGGATGCACGTTTTAGGTAATGAAAATATGATAGAACACAGGTGAACAGTGCACTGCTGACCTGTCTGGACGCCAAAGAATGCCACAAAATGTGGTCAGTCTTGAAAACAAAATTGCAGGGCACTGTCTGTATTGCCTGTGCCTCTCCCCTGCAACACACACTGAGTCATCCAAATGCCAAACAACGCAAGCGTGGCAAAAAACATCACTGTGCCTCAGGAAATAGCCACTTTGCTTAGCTTTGCATCAGCACGGACCTCGTGAAGCACCACAGATAGAGCCTAAAATATCACATGAAAGTTGCTGAGGTCACAAGTGAGTCGTTAAGGGGCTGTAATAAAGTCTGTCAAACTGATGACGCCTTCCCTTTTTTATATTAAACCAGATTTTTATGCAACAATTCCAGAGAAAAATTAAACAAAATGTTAGGGGGGGTTTCATGGTGGGTAAATAAATTGGGCAGCTTACTTTAAATTCTGTTTGCGACAATTAAAATCGGTGGAGTGAGCCTGCTGTACAAACCTACTTTGAGTTTTGCATTTTAATACTTGTCTAGCACCTGTGGGAAGCAGTAGATTCAAGTATCACTTTAATGTGTGCCTTGGCAGAGGGGATATTGCAGCCCTCAATGAAAAATGAAAAAGTAGCTTATTCACAGCTGAGTTCGTCTCCAGCCGTGATAAGTGTTTCAAATTTTTGTTTATATTTTTGAAAATAATCTCGCTAAAGTAGATTCAATTTAACAGAGGAAACCACTGACAAGTAATACAGTGTGTTAGAAATAACCTGTAAAAGCTAGAAGTCTCGGTATGCATGTTCCCTATTGTTAACTGAGCACTAAGTTAAAAACAGCACGTCAAAGTCTGTGTGTGTGACTTGGTTTGAAATGCTGTCATGCATATAATAGGAGCTAAAAACAGCAGCAAGGTGAAGGCTGGATAGATTAGAACATCACTGGACTGGATTAATATTACAGGACTGAGCCTGTTTTCACTTTGTTCAGTTTTTTCTTCTTTTCATTCGTAAAAATTCGTAAAATTGCCATAGATGCTAACAGTTTAGCCTTCCCTCAACTGTCAACAATTTGGCTTCTCCTCATTTGCATTTTGATCACCAACCTGCACAGATACTCTCACAGTGGCGGCGCAAACAGGAGACAAAACAGCTGAAAGTCATTTATTTCAAATGAGCACTGTGAGAAAAGTAAATACAGAGGGTGGAGTTATGGCTGCCAGGAAGATCTGTGCAACTTGGCAACATCGAAAATATGAGCAGAGTGTAACAGTGTCCGATTGAGGGGATGATGAGCACAAATCACTACTACAGGAAATTCACTTACCAAATACGCACTTACTATGTTCTAAGTACTTAATACTCCAAAACATGACTCAACACACAGTAAACAGATTCAGTTTGTTGTTTGGAATCTAAGTAAGATAACATACTGCAGATATACACACAACTGAGCAAGCTGTGGTAGTGACAAATGGAAGCTGTGTACTTTGGCCATATTTTGACATTTTCTAGTGAAAGTATTGTTTGCGACATACTGAGCATACAGATGGAGAGCAGAGTAGAGGCTTTTACAGCAGAAGAGATTAGAGACATTAACAGGGATGATTTTCAAACACTTTTAAAGTTCACAGGTGGTAAGTATTTGATACTGAGACTATTTTTTGTTTGGGAGTTTGTTCTAGTGGTCACAAAAATCTCTGAATGCAGCTTTAATGTGGACAGTGGAGAAGTAGCAGGAAGTGGAGTCTATTTTTGACTGCAGTTTGAAGGGGAGAATTAGGACTCTGAAGTACCTCATAATACTATCTCACAGCTGGGATATAAATGTGAACTGCTCATGCTTATATTTGGCAGCCTGGGACATTTCCACAGATTGGTGGTGACAGGTCTGCAGGTGGCAGGAATGCCAAAGAAAAAGGACTAAGGCGATGTACTGTTCTATCTCTACACGTACTGCCAGTCAGAGCAGACACCTCCACGTGAAGCCAAAGTAGGAGCTACAGTATGTTCATAAATATGAAGGAGATAGACAGTGTGAGTTTAAAAGTTTAAAACAGAAGAGTGGTATCACAGTATCTGCAGCATTACTCCCCTAAACTTCATTTTCCATCCCCGTTCCTCCCTCTCCACATCCCTCCAGTTCTATCTGTCAGTGTCCCCCAATTTTGCATCTCGCTGTCTGTCTCTACCTCTTTCTTTCTGTTTCTCTCTATCTCTCCCTCCTCCTCTCTGTTTCAGTAAAACCCAGTATGGTTAATGAAAAGCCCTGCAGCTCATAAATCAACATGTCACCATCTGCCACCCCTCCTCTCTCTGTCTGTCTGACTCTCTCCCTCTCTCGCTTGCTCTCCCACCACCTCTATTTTCAAAGAACAATTCCTGCACAACCCCACTTTGTTTCTTCCTCACCCTCTCTCTTTTTTCTTCGGGGCTGCGCTGCATCTGAGTAAATTTGGTCAAGCACTGTATTAGAGGACATTTTTAGGCGTATTGAGCTTGGCTAGCCCCTTCTTTAACAAGTGCCAGGGCAGAAAACTTAGCCCGTAGCAAAAGGAATTGTAATGAGCTGGTTCATATGTTACAGGAGAATTTTGCCTAAAGCTTGCTGGAACTGTCAAACAAATGGTTTGTGTTCAGAGTGTTCAGCTGCAGTAACAGGCATTAGCGCCATTGCCGTTAGCCTGGGGAGTGGCATGCTAATTGCTAGCCTAAGTGGCACTTTGGGGCTTTCTTTCCAGTTCATTATGGTGTGCACTATGCTTTCTGCTAATTCTTTGGGGAAATTATAATTAACAATATATTGTACATTACTAGTCACTGCCCTAATAAATCACTTCCATACAATCACACAAGATGACTGCAGGACCCTATGTTGCCCAGGGGATAGTGTAGGCTGGTGTTGAGTTTTGAGCATTTGTCTCCGGCTATAAATCAACATTGTCAGAGATTGGTAAGGGCTATATTTGCAGTTCAAATTACAAAAACGAACTACCTAACTAACAAGGCGACAAACTCTCACAACTTGTGCATTATAATCTATGTCTCATTTATCCAGTTATATGCTCAGTTCTTCCCAAACACATGCATTTTCACTAAAAAACCTAAGTATTAGAGCCTGGCTTTGAAGACAGCACAGATAAGTTTCACTTTCAGTTCACTTTTAAATAGTAAGGGAGGTTTGGGAGGTACTGAGCACAAAACTTAAAGCTTTGGTGTTGTTAAACACGGTTCCAGATCAATCATTAAATAAATATGTCCGCCATTTTATGTGGAGGCATGCGAGAAAAACAATGCTTTCTGCACAAATTGAAGTTAACACAGCATCACTAATTGATTTACAAATGGTCATTTTTTAGGTGAAGAATGCCGTTAAGACCATCAGGGAAAAAGTGAGAAATATATTTAAGTATATTAATTAGTTACAATTCCCATGCATGCTGCTCGAAATGACTGTAGTCCACGGCTCCTCTGCCAGCAGTGTGAGGTCTGTCTCTGTCCTGTTGCACCCTGTGCAGTAGGTAAGGGGCAGGCGGGCAGGCGGGAAGACAGGAGACACTGCTCTTGACAGGAATGGGAGTTTCTGTGGTACTGTTGAGTGGTGCACTATAGAATAAGTGCCATAACTGTAATGCCATTCAGATGTTTTGCTTTGATTAAAGATCTTTTCAATTGAATCAAATTGAAGTTGTAAAATGCTTCCATTGTTACTCATGCAAATGAATGACCGATGATGTCAATGATATGCAAATAAGCATACGGCGTCATGTGGTAAGTTTTAGTATCTTTGGTACAAGTGGTCGCAACTTACTCGGAAAAGAGTTGGCAAGAGTTAGATGATGTCAACATATTGATTCAGGTACCCACTGAACATTTTACCTTGGAAAGAAAGCTAAGAACATGAAACCCTTTGAAAGGTCCTAATGTGTTACATTAGGAGGCTATTGAGCTGGGGAACATAGAGCCCTGGGGACTCGGGACTCTGGGAACACAGATGTGCTCCCTAATTTAATCACATGGCTATATTTTGCATAATTATTGCCCTTCACATGACCAATTTTTGACTGTACCCTATAGTTTTTAAATGACGGATGTTCAGGTGGAAAATGTGTAAGTGCAGAGGCTGCTTGATGTTACTTTCTTTCCTACATAATTCATAAGAAGGTCAATAGCCATGCCAGCAGCCTCATTTAGCTGTTACGCCCATTACACACAAGATAGAGAAATGGTTGGATTAATGACAATGGAGAGACGAATTAGCTATTCTTACTACCAACTAACTCAAATGCCAATAACACAGAGAGAAATTAATTTCCATGCCTAACTGGTCAAATGTGTGTTGTATTACCATCAGAGTATTTTGTTCTCTACTGTATATTCATTACCATACATCACTGTAATGCAACAGTTGGTTCGTACAAGGAGGGGGAATGACTGTGAAGAGACATTTGCTTTTCATCTCATTTAAAAAGTTATTCGTTATCAGTAATTTGAAGCCAAACTGAAGCCAAATATCTAATATTATTTTGTGCCGTAAGTTGAACGTGATGTGTCACTCTTACAATCAGTCTCAGGGCCTCCCATTACTATTTGATTGCTATGTTAACATCCAGTGCATCCTCATTAACTTTTGTCACCTCTAGTCATTCTCTGTATTCTATTCCTCTCTTCCTGTTATTTTCAGATAAGGAATCAATTTATTACAGTAAATACTATGTCAAATGCCTTGTGAAGAACACAGTGATAATTTGAAAAAGGGCAAATGCCTTCCTCTGCTCTCCAGTCTCGGTGGTTGCATCCTTTTGTTGTATTACACAGACAATGACTGCGTTTACATGCACAAAATGTTTTGTTTTTTGTCCTTATTCTGCAAAAGAAAATATTCATACTGGGCTGTTTACATGTCTCATGGAAATGAATATTCCACTAATATTCCTGTTCAGATGCAGCCACACATACTCTGTTCAACATGCTCTAACATGTCGTTTATCGAGTCAAATATGGAACAGTGGAACAGCTGGAGTTGCTTGTACCATTTTGCTTTTTTCAGTGGCGAAGTTGACCATACGAATACAGTCTCCCTCTTTCATTCCTTCAACATCCTCTTGAAAAGGTTGGCTTTGCAATCCAAAAACCTGTTGATATCCAAGTTTCATAATGTTTACAAGAAGTTATGTTTCTCCTCTGACCAGAAATATGGACTTTTCTTTTGGGCATGCATTTCTGCACCAGCCTCGCAAACTGCTGGCGAGTTGGTTTGTGTATAACGTCTCCATGACAATGCACAGAGTTGACCGTAAACAGGCAAGAGGCCGTGTGTTGCAAACTATGGTAAAATTCCCACCTGACACATATATTTTGAATGCACTGGATACATGTCCAAAAAATGCTCCTAAAACAGGAATAATATCATCATATCCCACATGTATTATTCAGAAAATGCTACATTGGGAAAAAGGCCTAATTCAGAATATCCAAACAGAATATGCTCTTAACATGACCCCTAACAAATCCAGAATACTGTCATATTCAGAATAATAGTGGAATATTAGTGTGCATGTGACACAGTCAATGTCACAGCAGGAGGGGGGCTGCGGTGAAAAGGGAGGCATGTTAGAAAACTAAGGTAGAGAAAACTTAAAAAGGCTGGACCTGCTTCTCTTCATGCAGAGTCAGACTGTGATAGAATATACTGTATAGGAAATATTTAAACATGTTTACGTCTGTTAACCATCTTGATGTCACTTTCCCTGACAGGGATTTTTTTCTTTTATTAGTACCTAACCCACTGGGAACACTTTCACCTTTTACAATGGTGTTATGCCTCTCTGAAAGTCTGGAAGAACCCTGCTAATACAATCTAACCACAGACAGGCTCAGCCAATGCTCTAGGCCTAATACTGATAATACACTCTAACCACATTCTGGCTTAACCATGCCCTCAGGCCTAATACCACTAAGAGACATTGTGAATGGAACAGTTTTAGACGATGTCTGTAGGACAGCGTCAAGACTGTAAAACAGCTCACACAGCTGCTCCAAACTGACACTGAAGTGGGCACATGTACCCGAGAGAGGATTTATGAGGAATTATGAGCCTTGGGAACATCTGTAACTCTCCTTCTATTAAAGACGTACACAAGTATGCACATCAGAGTTTATAGTGCGTAAACATATCAATTAAATTCATGTATATACCATGTGACGACTCCACATCCTGAAAGGGACAGTTCAAAATCAAATATATGGATTTTTCTTCTTACCTGCAGTGCTATTTATCAGTCTAGATTGTTTTGGTGTGAGCTGCTGAGTGTTGGAAATATCAGCCATAGAGATGTTTTCTTTCTCTTTAACATAATGGAACTAGATGGCACTCAAAAAATATATTTGAAAAACTCAACAGCAACATCTCTTTTCAGAAATCACATCCCGGTTTCTCAAGATAATCCACAGACCTTGCCGTGAGCAGTTTAATGTAGGAAATATTTCCTTTCTACCTAAGTACACCCATCAACTGTGTCACCGCGCAGAGTGAAGTGTCCATCTACTCATGAACAAGAGATGTAAACATTAATGGCATCATCCTTACCTAAGCTGTAACCTAGCTCAGTGGTGATAGGTGAGCTAGCAGTTGGTGCACGGCTCATTCTGCACAGTGATATGGTTGACAGGTGTAGTTTGGGAAAAAAAATAGAGCTGCTACATGAAATTGCTGTCAACAAGGTTTGTAGATTATCTTGAGTAACGGAGACATAACGTCTGGTAGGAGACATTGCTGTTGAGTTTTTCAAATTTATTTTTTTGCCAGTTGAGTGCCATGTTAGAGAGAAGGCAGACATCTCACACCAAAACAATCTAGACTGATATATAGCACTACAGGTAAGAGGAAAAATATGTAGTGTCAATTTTGGGGTGAACTGTCCCTTTAGAATTTATGGGGGCACCAGCGGACTGAGAAGACTCAAAAAATCATACTGCAGATCGAGCTTGTATCAAGCTTACCTCCCAGTGCTTTCAAGAGCAGATTTTTTTTGCTGCAGTCATATTAGCTGGCATAAAGGCACTTAAATACTTTGTGTGAATAATACATTTCTATTCTATTGTATAGTATTCTGCTTTATAGCTATTTATTTTACTTATTGTTACCGCATATTACGGCCAATTAAAAATAATAATAATATTTATGCATTTTATTTATAGGCGTCTTTCAAAGCACTCACAGACACCTGAAAAAACAAGCTGCAATGTATCAAGACATTATAAAAACAATCAAAGCAGTAATATACAATGATAAGCTAATAAAATAACGAGGTATATAATCATCATCAGTGCAAATTTCAATGTGGGTGGAACGTTATAGTCAGGATCAGACCAGATATGCCAGTTTGAAAAGGTGCGTTTACAGACGGGATTTGAGGGTGGAAATAGAGTTGCTGTTGTGAATGTCTTGTGGGAGAGAACTCCAAAGGTGGGGGGAAATGGCTGAGGGCTACAGACCCAATGGCAGTGAAGCGGGCAGATGGTGAAGTGAGTTGGATGGCAAAAGAGGATCTGAGAATACTGGAAGGTGTGTAGATATGAAGGAGATCAAAAAGACACAAGGGGCTAGATTATGAAGGGCCTTAAAGGTGAGAAGCAGAATCTTTAAATCGATTTTATATTTAACAGGTAACCAGTGCGGAAGAACAGGAATAATATGATCCATAGAGGTGTATAAAAAAACATAAGGTTACCCTCAAATACAACAATAACACACTGCAGTTGGGTTGTTAGGCAGAATGGATCCCTTTGTGCCTCTGTTTCCCAAGTATTCATTCAGCTGTGGATGGCCACTGCAGCAGGAGCACCATCAGCACTAATAGAGAACATGGGTAATAAACCCCCGCAGGGATGTTACTGCTTCTTACAACAATGTTTAACACATCTAACAGCTAGGGCACACCTGCTAATACAATTTAACTACATACTGGATAAACCAAAGATTCAAAGACCCTCCTGTCGTTCACATCTTTACACCAGCCTTTTTCTTGCACACCTCATATAATTAGGGGCTACACATTCCCTGACATCTTAATTGGACCAGGTGTGCATGGCTGGAACAAAAGCTTGCATAACAGACCTTTGAGGACCGCATTGAGAAAGTTTGGGCACCACAGTGCAATGTGAAAAAGACTACTGAGTACACAGACGTAAAATAATTAGATGAGAAATTCCCATTTAAAGCAGTGCTTTGCTTTTGTGCCAAACACAGAGAAGAGAGAGATTGAAGCATTGAAACCTCCCTGAAATGTTTGTTCAATTCGCACTGTTTGAGCATCATGCAGCCCACTGTATGTACCTCTTGATGATGGAGCACAGGTAATTAATAAAGTGGCTAACTTACTTTAAAACTTAGTGTTTAGTTGAGGCTGAATATTCTGAGAATTCTTGTTATATTGTTGAACATTTAACATACATTTGAACATTAAAGAAACATGTTTTTGGCTCCTCTATCTGATCTGTACTCACAGATATGAATATCTCTGAATAAAAAATGCCACACATTTCAATAAAACCTAAAGAATGCTACCATATATCTATATCTGCTTCAAAAATAGAAAATATCTAATAGCTGCATGGTGTAATCCTTAAATTTAAAGATATACTCTGAGTGTTTTGACTTGGCTCTTGCCCTAAATCCTTATAATTAATTTAGAATGACAGTACATTGTCATTTAATGCCAATATTGACAATTATTTTTTCGTGAAAAACACAAAGAAAACCCTCTTTCTCATGCAAACAGCATGTAATGCAGTGCCTGATAAAAATGCAGTGCACTGATGGCAATGTGCTGTACATGCCAATGACAACAGATACTTGATCATATATTTTTATGGTCTAAGTGCTTGGTCACTACAACAAACATTTTGTTTTGTTTTTTTCAGCACATCATGTTACTGTGTTCATGATATTATTACCATTATAAACAATGATGTATAATCTATTCAAGCATATACGTGTCAAAGCATGCAGCTTTGCATACAGACAGGTTTTGATTATGACTCTGAGCGCATTGTGTGTATCTTTGAATCTGTAAATAAATTACGCATTTATTAATTATTTTTTACCACCTGGGAGAAGTTGTGTGTGTGTGTTTGTGTTTTTGTGCTAGTGTGTGTGAGTGTGCGTGCATACCTTGAGATAGTCTCCATCTTGCAATGAGAAGCTCTCAGCTTTCAGCCTGATTCCTTTGCCCTTTTCAGTGGTGATGCGGTAGATGCACTCGTGGTTGTTGTCGTAGTTAGAGGGGAAGTTAGGAGAGAGCAGAACGCCTTCTGGTCCAAGTGAAGAGGCTCCACACTCCGCTACAGCAAGAGGGTAAAGAGGGCAGGTATAATGCAAATCAAAATCACACATTTCTAACTAATTATCTCTGAGCAGTCAAAATATCTGGGTTGGCTTACTGTGTAAAAAAAATGAGAGGCGAGGACTCCCAATTCTTCATAAAAATGCATATATGTAACAACCACAAACCTTATTCAACTCAGCAAACATGATAAAATAAGAATAATAAATAATCATACATCGCTTAAAAGCACCTGTTTGAAATGTGCTTCAAAAAAGATATAATCAAAAATACAAAGATTAGGGACAGAAAAACACGTTCAAAAACAAAGCAATTAAACATAAACAGCACTGTTAAAATGAGGGCAAAATGAAAACCACTGCATAAAAGCAGGTCCAGATTAGTTTGTCAGAAATAAAGTGTTTCATAGAAATTATACAGAATTATCTAGCAGGTGCAGTGCCTATCAAAGTTTAGGAATTCAAATAAGTGGTACTTTGTGGAAATAGAGTTTTGTCATATGTAAATGAGGAGAGGAGAAAAGCAGGCTTTTAACTCCCACTGAGGACCACCACTACTTGGAAGGGAGAAAGAGGAAATGGAAGTAATGAGACAGACAAGAGAGAAGCCGGTGTGAACAACGTGGAGCTCACTGAGAGAGATGCAGTGTTTATCAAATCTGAACAAATTCAAAACAACATTCTTGTCAGTGTTCTGTAGTTTTTAAAGCAGATTAGGCTAGGAGTTAAGAAGCATAGGATGCTACCAGCAATTCTTCCGGAAATCTTTTGAAAGTGAGGACAGCACTACAGAGAGAGCGTGTGCAAGAATACGGGATAGTGAAGGGGGGAGATAGCACAGGAGCTGAGACAGACGTGAGCCTTTTGAAAATATGCAGAGAGAAATTAGAAAAGGGAAAAGGGGAGTAACAAAAGACACAGTATTACTGTATCACCGTTCATATAGCAGCTAATGCCCTAATTATCCAGCCAAGGACTGTCTAAATACAGAGGAAGACGAGCTACGGTTAGAAAGAGAGACAGAGAGCTAAAGAGAGGGACATTTGGAAAGAAACAGAGGGAGAGAGGTGAACGCAGTGAATGTTGCCAGCTGCTGTTGCTCAGTTTTTATGTTAGTCAGGCCCGATCTCTTGACAGATAATGCTATTATAGCATTTTTAGTCTGCTCTTTTGGGAGCTTAAGAATTACCAGCAGCCACCAGTCAGACTCTGAATTACCAGCAGCATCCAGGGAAACACTGGTACTCATCAAATTTCAGCAAATTACAACCTGCTAACAGCCAAATCCTGGCAAATAAAGCCAACTGTCAACCAGTCAAATAATAGTAAATTACCTTTTTGTCAGCTGTAAAATACTGACGAATTACAACCAGGAAAATGCTGATACTTTACCTCCAGGCTTATTCGTATGGTGAAAAAGTTCATTTGAAAGTTCTATTTTACAAGCTGCCACTTATTTGCACAGAAGATAAACCCTTCCTGTAAACTTTGAAGGCAGAATAACTTTTGAGGGGCTTGTTACAACACCGCTATATATAACACTGTGTAAAGAAAGGTCAATGAGTATACGGTATAATGCTCACACTCTAGACAACTGCATGTCTGAAACTAAAATCCAAATGTTTGTTTTGTGTGCAGTGTCAATCATTTCACATTTTCACTGAGGCACCAGTCAGTCAGTTCACCCGTCTACTTGACTGTCTTACCTATACATCGTGGCAGTATGTTGCTCCAGACTCGCCTGCCTCCTCCCAGACAAGTGATCTTGCTGTCTCCCTCAAGTCGGTAGCCATGGAAACAAGTGAAGGCCAGCGAGTCGCCAACTCGAAATCTGAATCCCATCCTCCTGCTATACGCTGGCACGCCGGGATCCTCACATGGCTCTAAGTCATATTCTATATATATCCAGGAGAGATAAATAACATTGTTGGAGTCGTTATAAAAAGACCAAAGTGGTGCGAAATGTAAAGGACCTGTGTGAATGTTGTGAAGTTAGCCAGGACTAAATAAAGTAAACAGAAAAAGTGAATTAAATTTGAAAAATTTCCTCTGTCATGACTTATAATTTTAGTTAATGGTGTGATAGCTAAAAAGTCATATTGTCATGGGCTCATTGTCACCCCTTGTGGCCACAAATCTGCGGTTCTCACCAACCGTGAAGTACCAGTGTTCTTTTTTTTTTTTTACACCCTTCTGGACTCAGTAGGCAGTAATAAAGCTCAACCTATTTGCCTTAGTGCACTACATTGAGGTCAAGAAGGTGCAGCACTAGAAAATGTACCTGGACAAACTACACAAAGGTGAGACTTGTGCTTTATCAGAGGTGTTTCTGAGTAACACTTTTCAGTTTTATAAGAGAACGGGCTGAAGACTAACTGGTTGGTTTAGCAAATGTACGCCTGGTTATCTGCCCTGTCTACGTTAAAGAGCAGCACATAGTGACTTCCATGAGCTTTTTTATGAGACCCTCTGGCACTGTCACCAAAACAGTAGAAAGGACAGTTCCAAATGGGACTAAGAATGCAATCTCTTACTACTTTTTTAGGTTTTATGTGAGGTCTGTGACGATGAACAGAACCTAAAATAGCGTGCAGTTGGGTTTTACTCCTTATATATGTGTTACAGTTTAATATTAGCCTTCAAACTACAAATTCTTTCTCTTAATCAACTTCAAGGTTTCTGTAGTTACTGCTCTGAATAATATCATACTGGCATACTCATTTTAAACAAATTTTATTTTATTTTTCTCTGATTAACTTATTTCTGCGACTGTTGTCTCTTGTGTCATCTCTTCGCTGTTTGTGTATCTCATTCAGTGAAGTCACAATACTTATTGGAATGCACAGATTTGATTGGCTCCTGGTCCACTAAACCAGTGCTAGAAGTGCTATGCCAGTTAAAATAAAACCACTCCTTTAAAATGTAATAATTGTCAATAATTTATTGGTTATAGGTCAGAGTCTAGATAGGATAGCGTCTGGGTCTGAACCCTTGGAATGGAGAGAGATGCTAGGTTTACAAGGGGGATGCGTCCCCCTCGCCGCAACAACCATTCTTGTTGTTTATGATATCCGTTCACTCTGTCAGTCTAGATCTGAAAGAGTTAGGACTTTGTCTGGCTAAAAAGGCAGGGTAACTATGTTCTGTAAATAGAGTTATACATTTTTTAGGCTGATTTACTGCCAGCTACATCCAACAAAAATCAGCTTCTGTTCCAATGTTCTTACCTGAGAAAGTTATATTAAAGCCTTCATAACTCATGGAAAAATCCGATATGAATCGTAGCTGAGCGCTGAAGTTCCCAAAGAGCCCTGCTTTGACACTAGGGGGCAGCACTGAGCCAGTGAGTCGAGCTACTGGAACCAGGAAATTGCTGTCCTCAGTGATGGAAAGGTAGTCGTGGTTCTCCTCTAGATGGAAAGTGTGGAAAACCAGATGGACTCCTGGAAATTAATGGATGGATGGATGGATGGATGGATGGATGGATGGATGGATTAAGGATGGACAGATTGATGCATAAATGGATGTAGAGACACAGTGACACAGAGTTTAGTCAGATACGTAAATGGCAGCACATGAACACAGATACCATCAGGCGACACCGGAGTGTAAATGCACAGCAATCTTTAAAATGTGCAAATTTAATAAACACGTTTGAAGGAAAAAAAATCTGTTTTAAAAAAATGATTTTACTGCAGGTGTTTCCATTATGTCTGTGTATGTGTTCTTACCTTTCCCATGAGACACCTCTATAGTCCAGGTGCAGTTCAGAGAATTGGGGTAGAAGTCAGGAAAGCCAGGAGACAGAATTGTCCCTGTTTTACCATAGACGTAACCTCCACAAAGGGCTACAGCGAGGAAGTGACAGGCAGAGAAGGGTGAAAAAAGAAAAGGAGAGGAAATGAATATTCTTCCATTTGCACTGTGCTAAAGACAAAGACATCAAAGCATTCTGAAAAAACGACTACCAGAGTTTAACACCTTAAAATAAAGACATACATATCCTAAGTACAGTTAAGAGGTCACTACATGATGGCAGATTTCTTTGCTCTAAATGTCCACTCTTAGTTAATGGACTGGAATTTAACCGCATTGGGCTTTTTTAAATCTGCCGACCTGCAATTTGCCAGAATTTTATGAGCTGAGCCTGGTGTCAATGTGTGCTCCATGCAAAAAATAGAAAAGAGGCCCCCCCCCCCCATATTAAAAGAATTATAGGAATGAGACATGAGAAGAAACAGCTGTAGTTTTACAATGACAAACTGTAATGCAATATAACACAATAAAATAAAGGTGTCAAATGGGTCGACTCGATAATAAACAGGTATGAGCACTATATTGCCTTATATAAACAATATTCTAATCACAACTGATGTCTCAATCTTGAACAAATGTGTTTGGGGTTTTTTGGCCACTTGGGGCACTGAAAGCAAGTTATTAACACAACAATGACATATCATCACCTTAGTAAACAGTTGCTTATTTACACATCCAGCAGCAACTCAGCAACATTATCATCCATTTGGAGTCACATTTATTACTATCTAGTGGATTTAAGTCCAATATTCCACCCGGTTTGAATGTTATCAGCCAACTAAATGGCCTTGTCAGTTGTCATTGAGAGCATAGATCTAGGGCAGTAAGGCCCAACTCCACCTACCAGATTTACGTTTATTGCTAGGAGATGACCTCTAGTGGCTATAGTGATTATGATAGGCGCTCTGGAGGAAGTTTGTCTATTTGGGGCGACAAAATCTGCGTTGGGAGGATGTCAGGGTTGTTGGATGGATCAAACAAACATCAGACTTTCACTGTGGAGGCTGATGTTCGTGTCCCACGTGAATCCAAAAGTCAATGTTGAGTTACTACTATTTACGTACTTAATTTCACTTATGTAACATACCCAACTGATGTGGCGTCTATACTGTATTACTGACATCATATACAAAACATAATTTAGGTACATGACCTAAATACCATAACAATTACACTTATTTCTTATTTTAATTCTAACCTGAACCACGACCGTCTCTTAAACCTGACCTGCTAGTTTTGACGCCTTCAAACTGCAACTGTCTCACAATATTGGATATGCACTAAGGGCTATATCATAGGCAACTGGACTTGCTTGCATCTCTTGAAGAAGCTTCATGGATGAGCGGTGAAACGTCTTCAAGAAACACAAGCAAGTCCAGTTGCCTACGATATATCACTTATGATTATCATGACCTGGATGACTGAGAATCTTCACCGACACACTGGATATGCACCTTTTGGTCTACTGGTAGGTGCAGTTTGCTCCATCTGTCGCATTATAATCCTAATTCCTATTCCAAAGAGAAGTATCTTAAGATGCTAAATGCTCCACCATGTTCATCATCTAGTCTCTTACTGCTGTTTGGTGCTGGGCGGGTAGAGAACAGTGAGTTTTTAGAGTTTTTTCACTGAAAACAGCTTCCTGCTGTGGCTGAAAACAACACTATGAGAGCAGTGAGAGTGAAGCAAAACAGTACAGTTGTGGGCCAGACAGCTTAACAATCAGCTGAAACTCACGAAAAAAGCTGTGTGAAGCTGAGCGGAGCAGCAGATTCAGGTAATAATTCTCTGTAGGTTCATCACTGTGAGTAAAGCCTCTCACATTGTCACATTGGTTTCACAGTGTCATCTGATACATTGTCATGAAAATATAAATTTAAGCCACTTTAAACAATAACACAAACCTTTTCCTAACCTCACCTGAATTGGTTTTAATGTTGAGAATTAACATAGGTGTCAGATAACATTTTCATGTAATGAACAGCTGATAACTGTGTTCAGTTCAAGATATGATCAAATAATCAAATTTGTGACATATTTTGTCGCCTGTGTATATGACATGCACTGAAAACTTGTTGTTGATTTCACCATACTTGTGCTACAGAGAGGAGTAGAACTTGGTAGATAAAAAATGTAGCTTCCACATACAGCTACAGAGAGAGAAACAAAGGGCGAAGGCCAGCGATGCACTTAATGTAGAAACAAAAATAAACACAGCATGGAGAATGTGACAAAGAGAGAGTAGTTTGTTGGAAAAGAGTGAGGGATTGGTGTGTGTGTGTGTGTGTGTGTGTGTGTTACCGCACACCTAGCCTCCACACGGAGCCAGACCACTGATATGAAACACTCATTTGGGATGGAGCAGAATGGAAAAATACTATAGTAACGTAATGGAGAGTAAAAGAGGGCTTGTGGTGCATTACAGACTGTTGAACTAAGATAATATGTTGACTCTTTGTTTCTCTCTCACTGCGCCTCCTTCCCTTTCAGTCCTATTCAGCTCAGTTCAGTTACATTTAATTCAATTTCAGTTCTTCAAGGTGCTTGACTGGCATGAAAATAAAAACTGAGTGCTTTCCTTGCCTATGAAACAAACATATCCCCGACTATAAACTGAATCAGAGACAATAACATTTTTTCTTTACTGTTGTGAAGTCCCTCCTGCCTGCTTGTTGAAGGTTTATATATATATATTGGTGCACAAAAGTCCCTTTTAGCTCCTAAAATAAACAGTGTGATGATTCATTTGGTGATTTGGGTAAAATGTATTATTTTGGCTTTATGAAGACAGATGTGGAAGCTTCTCTTGTTTCTTTACACTGCAGCTATCCAGTGTATGTTTGTGGAGAGCTGCTGTGTGTCCGCCTCTCCACCCCCTATCTCTCTGTCTATCAATGTCTTTCCCTCCATCTCATACCATATCATATTTCAACAGAGCTGGTATTGAGTTGAGTAGCTGTGATGAGAGCTGTTCTCCTCCTCTCTCCCTCTCTCTCTCTGACTAGCGGACTTGTGTCTGTTGTGGTAACCAGTTTTTTCACACTCCCATCAGGATTCAGCTAAAACTAGGACACTGTCTGACTAAATGACCCTTGTTGAGGGAGGCACGTGTGCGTCAGTGTGCGCATACTGTATTGTTTCTGAGAGTGCACACTTCAGTGTATGTGAATGATCTGTGTGTGAGGAGACAGAGGCAGATTGTTAATGTATGTGTGTGAGAACGTGTGAGCTGCATAAAAATGCGGGGAAAAGAAAAGAATAAGACAGAGAGAAAGACTATTCATGACTCTAACAAAGATTTGAGAGGCAAATCAAAGTGTGGCGGCCTTCAATGTTGAGAGCAGAAGCATGAGACTGAATGCTGAAAGAAAAGCAGATACAGAAAGATATGGCTTGTTTTTCAGACAGGGGAGAAGTAAATACAGAAAGACAGCATCCCAGATTTCAGCTACATTCTCCCCTCCTCTTTCCTGCCTCCGTGTTTTTCTCTTTCTTTAATTATCTCCCTCTTAAAGGATGCCATGGCATTTTTTACTAAAAGGGATACAGTGACTTTGGTCACTTCTAACAAGTTGTTGTCTTGGCATCAGCTGCAAGCTTTAAAATGTCACTGCGCCCCTTCAATATTCTCCCTGACACATAAAAGAGCAGCCAGTGTTCTGTATTATCTGTTTGGAGATTTAGCTGACCTGCAGGAATAAGACGAGCGGTTTGGGTCCAACAGATGCTGTGGCATTACTGAAAGGGAATGGTCTCTGCATGCCCGCGGGAGGACTACATGTCATTTTGTTTTTTCTTTTAGACACAATATTGTCAAAATAATGAATTCCGGTGGCGGCGTAATGCAGTCAGTATGCCAGAAAAAGGTTGTCGCTCCCTGTTAAAATGTTAACTGTGCCTCTGAGACTGTACTGTAAATAAGATTATTGTCGTTAATGTGTGCATGTGCGTGTATAGGTTGCTCTGAGTATGGCTTTGGGAGTTTTTAAAAATGCTTCCCTGTCTCCTTTAAATTGATGTGAGATGTGGACCAAGTTTTCTCTGTGTTTGCATGAGTTCACTCCCATAGCTCCAACACATGCTCCAAGACATGAAATTGTCAGTATGTGGGGAAAAAAGTAAAGTAACAGAACAGGCAAAGTCAATAATTATCACATAATTCAAAAAATCAGTCATGCTACAACATATCTGACACATAATCTAGTACCACGATCCTCTCTGAGAGGAAACTATGATATATTACGTTCTAGTTGAGGCTTACACACCACTTTAGAAAGGTGCCATTCTGAAATAGTGTGTCTTGTAATGTAACAGCTGTCTCGTGAGATGGCATGCTTGGCTGCAAATTGAAAATGTCACAGTGGCCATTTAAGACTGCTTATGTTATATGGCTGATACTGTGAGATAGATTGCCTCTGTATGAACTCACTCCCAAGTTGAGACATCCTGACTTTGGATTTCATATTGGATTCTTTTCAATCGGCAGATTGAATCAGACGGTGTGTATTCATCTCCCATGATAGCAGGAGCTGTGGGCAAACGCTGAATGAGAGAGGCCTGCGATGGTCAATGAGCGTCTGTTTCAGTAGTGCCTGTTGACCCACATAATTTCACTGAGGCTGGATGTCCAGCTTGGGCCGTTGTGGTAGTGTGTAGTCTGGAGTGGGGCAGATTGTACAATTAACACTGTGGCTACCGGTTCCATTTAGTGAAACAGATAAAGAGCAAAACACTGGGAAAGACGTTACTAGTAGGAACACCTGCACCATCTCCCTCTCTCCTCCAATTCAGACTCTCTGGCTCAACCTCCTTTCAGCCACTTCACCCTACTCACTTCTGTTTTTATGTTCATCAAGAGGGGGCCAGCATGTTCAGAGCCATCCCAAACCAGTTAGAGGGAAAAAGAAGTGGACTATAAAACCCTCAAGCAGCGAGCATGCATTGATGCAGACATATTGTTTGCATGGTAATATTTAGGTTTAGCAATTTTATATGATATATTCCATGGACCTAATGTTTTCATGTGATCATGTGAAGTTATTTTGATGTGTTTGTATTGTGATATTCCAGTCAATAAACTACTGTCTGACACTTCAATATCCTCAAACACACACAACAAACACACAGCTGGCGGGGTGCAAAAGGGGAACTGCGAATAATCGTTTGCTGTGGACAATGCAACTGTGGTGAAGCCGAGGCGCCGAGTACACAGCTGCAGTACTGGTTGCTCTTTGCCAGATTCTGCCTGCTTTTTGCCAAGTGTAAGCCTGTCTGACTACCATTTGAAGTGGCTTTTAACTGCATCTGCCTTGTGTCTTGTCTCTGCATCAGAGTTCCAGTTTGGTGTCATTGACTCAGAGCTCAAAGTCACAGCTATCTAGAATTTTATTGTCACCATCAGCAACTCTTTTAAAGAAATACTTCATCCACAACAACTTGCACATCAGTTAGTCGTGCCACGTTACCTTGAATTAGGAAAGAAAACGTTGTTTTTCTTGCATGTCTCCACGGAAAACTGCAAATATATTGATTAATGATGGATTGAGGACCACGTTTAACAGCAGCAAAACTACATTAAAAAAACTGTTTACAAACTCTCACACAACTCGTGTAGTATAACTCAAGTCTCATTTATCCAGTTGTGTGCTCAGTACTTCCAAAACACATGCAATTTTCCCCAAAAACCTTAGTACTGGAGTGTGCATAGATAAGTTTCACTTTCAGTTGAGCTTTAACTACTAAGGTTTTCTAGCAAAAAATGCACGTGTTTGTGTTTGGGATGTACTAAGCATAAGACTGGATAAATAAGACTTGGATTATACTGCACAAGTTATGTGACAGTTAATCAATAACTCAATATGTTCCTTATTTTCTGTGGAAGCTTGCAGGAAAAACTGGACGGGAATTTAAGGTAACATGACATGACTTATTGATATACAAATGGTCATTTTGTGGGTGAAGTATTTCTTGAAGTCAGAAGACAGTTTATTTCAAATAATGTTCAAGGTGCATGATTAAAAATGATTCAATTGCTAAAACTTCTGTGGTGCAGTGGTTAGCACTACAGGCTTACAGCAAGGAACTCCTTGGTTCAACATGCTGGACGACAGGGCCTTTTGCTCAGTTTGCAAGTGTGTGAGCATTTTGGATGCTCCCAAGACATGCATTATTTTAAATGCTGATTTATATATATTTGGTAGCCCTGTGACAGACTGAAGTCCTGCCCAGAGTGTACTGACGCAGTGCCAGCTTACAAAGCCCTGCGACCCTGCATGGGGTGGATCTGAGGGAAAGAGCTAAGTAAATGTAGTCGTGGTCCAACAAACTGCAATTTATATTAATGTTTGACTGTTTTCGAATGGATGATGCAATTTTATCTTATTCTGCAGCGCTGGATTAATTTCACTAATAACACACTCAAATATACAGTATAAATATATATATAAATAAAATCTCAGAGGCTCCAAATTACCACAACAATAAGCTACTGTTTCTTAGCTGCAGTGTTTAGCTCCAGAAATTAAAAACATCATCTCCAAAGCTTACATAATCAATCAGACCCCTTGTTTTTTTTCATCCAAGATTAAATTCAGATCAAGATTACTTCATTTACCAAGCATGGGATTTAGTGTATTTACAAACCTCTTTTTCAGCATTTTTTTGTTGCTACTTTTTGCTTTTAAGCAACTCTGGGGCTTTGTCCTCTGAGGAAAAGGAACAAGGTGACCACAATGACCTACTGTGCCAGTTTGTATAGCAAATTTGAAGTTTGTTTTCTGACAACTTAACAGAGGTATTAGTGTTATTGACTTTAATTTTTACTCAGTGACCAGATTTTCACTCCTTCCTGTGTTTCACAAACTTCAAACTCGTTCATGTTCGTTCCTTACATTATCACATAATTCTTGCTGTTAAATTATTTTTGGGAAAGCGTACAGGAAGGTTTCAGCCCACTCTCGGTCTTCATCATGAGGGCTAAAATGAAAGAAAGAAAGATTCTCACCATCACAACTGGGAAGAGCGTGACTCCACTGATGATTCTGCTCGCAAACAATTGGCTCCTGATCACTCAGTGTGTATCCTGGATCACATGTAAATGAGACACGGGAGCCAATGGAAAAGCTGCTGCCATGGCGACGACCATTGACTGGGATACCAGGATCAAGACAAGAGTCTGACTCCATTTTCACACCTGAGAATCACATCACACAAGCACAAATGCCACGGAGTCAAGAGGGTGAGAGTGTATGTGTGTGGGTAATTACTCCTTTTTAAGCTGGTTTGCACTCGGCGAACACTGAACAAAATGTTATTGCTGTGTACGAGTACCAGCAAGCAATTCATCGGGTGTCTGCCAAACATTTCTATCAGTTGGTCTATCAGCCTTACTTTCATATCTGATGCTGAATCCTGCTGCAGAGCGGCTGTTGTCTGTCGTGAACAACAAGAACAGGACGTTGGACGTGGAAATCAGGAAATGAGGTGCTTGGGTGCCGTGGTATTCACCGATCAGGGGAGAGGAGGCTGAGGGGCCGTCCCTGATTTCCAGTGTGTCATAGTTGACCTCAGTCTGGAACCTAGACAGACACACAAGCAAAAAACAAAACAAAACAAAAAAACACGTACAATAACCTGGCTTACACACCAATAACATTTATATGACTGGCATACATAATTTTTGTGCAGGCTACTGCAAACACCAGCTAATGTAATGTAACAAAGAGCTAATGATTGTTTGCAGTCAGAAGCGAATTATGTTAATAAACAGGGTTTTTATGCTGGGAGAGGACTCTGCTGAAATGCTCAATCAAGTAATTGGAAGCACAGAACATTGGACAAGTGTCAATAAACAATGCAAACTTTAAAAAAACTAAAGTGACTGACTCACATTCTACCTGCCAATTTAAATAACTGAGCACTAAAACAACAACACAACTCCCTTGTGTAACTAACAGCTGAATGACTTGTTATCTCCCTCTCACTTACTTTCTTCTCTGCCTGTACTCCAATATGAGTAATTGACTTGCTGACTGACTGAGCAATTACCTACAGTTGTGTCTGCAGAGCCCTGAGAACCACTTGGTTCTTGAGATCCTGAGGTCTGCTGCTCACAATTTAAACCATAAATACAGATGCAACTGATTTAGAAAAAGGACAGTCACATGAATGCAATTAGCTACCAGCTAGGACAGAAAACAAATGGTTGGGAGCCACTGACACACTGTGCAATCACACATTGCATCTGAATGTCTGATCAGCCAACTGGACAATTAACTAGCCTCTGCGCCAGACATTTACATGCAATGCAAATGTTGAATCCTACACAAATGAAATGCCTCATAGGCGATGAAGATAACTTGGCCTTTACATCACTTCCCAAAAAGACAAATTTCAGCTATAGCAATTTCAGGCTACGCTGCATCTGCTCGTGGCTCGTTCCCAGAAAAAAAATGTGCAAAGAGCCAACATTAATTATTTACTGCAGCAGTAACTCACCAACTACATTTATACCTGACTAACTTATGATGCTACTGAAAGACTGACCAACTAATAGACTCAACTCGCCTCAACTTAACTTTATGTATATAGCACCTTTCATACAAACATGCAGTCCGAAGTGCTTCACATGGCAAAATTGGAATGACACAGACACAAGACAATAAAATATTAAAAAAGCAAACCAACCAAAACAGAGCAAACTAACATGATGATAAAAACTCCATAGAAAAAAAGAGAGTAGATAAATAGATAATTACACCTACATGACAAAATCACTAACCTGTCGAAGTGTATCTTTACAGCGTGGTCTGGCTGTGCTTCAATCACCCACTGGCAGTTCAGAGAGTCTTTATAAAATGAAGGCCAACCAGGAGACAGCAGAACACCAGTAGGAGCTGTGAGATGGCCTCCACATGGAGCTACAAGGGAATCAAACACACAACCGCAAAGAGAGGGAGAAAAATTAATCACATTTTCTTGTAAGTGTGTTATGGCATTAGCACAATGCTCATTTCACATCGAGTTAGCAGATTCATCATCTGCTCAATTTATGTTAGCTCTCTAATCCTTTCTGAATTTCTAGAGTTCATACATAAACATTTACCTTCAGAAAATGTGATGTGGCAATCTTGTGCTACAGTAAACAAATTAGAGTTGCTCATGTTTGAAAAAGGGTAAAATAATTATAGCATGATAATTTATAGGGGAAATCAAGTATATTTATGTGTCAAATGATGCCAGAAAATGGCTCCTCATTTCCCCGCAAGTCAGGGAAGCGTGCGTAGCTGGCACATCTTGAAACTAATTTATAGCTAACATTTTACAGCTAAAATCTCAATCATGGCACGTTAAAATGCAAGAATTAGCTTCAGTTGAGTTTAGATTCTGTGTCAATAAAAATATTTTATAACTTTGTGACTGTATGGTAATTGCTCTTTCTGCAATATATAATTTGCAACAGCTTATCTTACACACTCTTACCACTTCTTCTGTTCTCAAGTAGCTGATACCTTCGCCCTTTCAATTGCTCTCATAACTCCAGACTTTCAGCAAACTAAAGAAAATTAGTTTTCTTTTACCCATTCAGTGAATACTGAAGCTGTGGTACTCATGGATGGGATGCACAAGAGAAGGTCATTCTAGAAATAAAACATAATTATCCTACCCTGTCCAGCGGGAGGGATAATATTTTCCCATACTCCATATTTAATAAGGGGACAACCCTATTCAATTGGATTGTCTCCTCCATCCCATTTATTAACAACAGCCAACATTTGATAATGTCATTTAGACAATACAATCAAGACGGAGGGGATACAAAAAAAGACATACAAATACTCACAGGCCAGTGGATAAGATTCGCCTTTAAAAAGTGTTGAAATAACAGCACACTCACTGTCCTTTTATTATTACTTCCACATATTAGCTTATCTGCACACTATGGATACATCTCTGTATACTGGAGTCTGCACATAATGAATGCGTCTCCCTGAATTAGTTTCAGCACAACTTGTGCCAATCTCATTTCAGATTATTGTTGAGAGAGAAAGATGTGTGCAAACAGGCTGAATAAGTGTGGGGAGGCTGGAGGCTAAAGCAATTAGAGGAGGAAATGTATACAATTCCTAAGGTGTATAAGCATGCTTAAGCCGCTTTGTCACCTTAGATTCTGGCAAGTCGAACATTTTCAATGATTACCCATTGCTCATACACACAAGAAACAGTTTGTATTCGTGTTTACCTTCACAGCGAGGTACAGCCGCAGACCAAACTACATTTCCATCCTGGATGATGCAAGTGACCTGATCAGACCCCTGGAAACAGAATATCAGTGTATGATATAAGGTATGTTACTGTGTTTTAACATAAGATACAAAGGGAAAAAACGAATCAAAACAAAACCATACACAGATATGAAATAAGTACAGGAGAGTACACAGTAAGTAGTATCCTCCTATAACTACTATTACCAATACCAATATGTGTGGCGGCCGACAAGGGAAAACACGCCACGGCCCAAAACATTTCCATGAAGAGAAACATGCAGCAGCTACAGAAACAATGACCTTTCAAAACCACATATGAAAATCCAAAACAAATACAACAACAAAAACGTGACGCAGAAAGCCAAAACAAAAAAATTAACGGCAAATACAGAAACGATGCAGTCAAGAAAACATTAACCCCTAAAACAATTTAAACACAGAAACGCTGCATATCCAGTCAACACATTGGAGGTTCTCCGGGCCTCTAGGGGGAGCATTGAGTGAAACAGTTTGACCTTTGAAAGTTGAGTGAAGAGGCGATATAAAAAGGTACTTGTTTTTTCCTACATTTGGCCTTAGTCTTTTACAGTATTATAAAATAAAATAAAAAAGATTTACATAGCTCCCCATAGAGGCCTGGAGAACTTCTACTGTGTTGATTGGATATGCAGTGTATTTCTGTTGCATTTGTTTTGGGGTTTGTGTGTTTTTGACTTTGCATCATTTCTGTATTTTCAGTGTGTTTGCTGTTAAAGTTTTTGTTTCAGCTTTCTGTAGCACCATTTTTTTTTATTTGTGGCACATTTCCGTAGTTGTATTTCTTAAGGATTTCGCATGTTTTTGAATTAGCATCAGCTATAGTGTAGATGACCGGCAATAAACTCTTATTGTGTAGATGACCAGTGTGTAGACGGCCTGACGTGGCTTCAACTAGATGGTTCGACATGATTCTGATCAAACTTGGTTATGTGAGGAGAAGCAAATGTTCTCTAAGCTGGTTGTCTGTAAGGCAAGAGATACCACTTGGAAAAGTACCTATAGGTCCTGCAATGCTTGCTTGTCACACACTATAAATTGTCATGATGTACCAATTCTTTGGCTTTCTCTCAAGATTAAAATACCCTTAAATGTTCAACTCTATGTCTGAGCCTCTCTTATTTTAAGTCCTGATTATGCGACAACATAATTGGCATTGTCGTGAGGATTCCCCTAATGGTAGTGTTTTGGAATGTTGTAGCACATTTGCCCTTGTTTTCCACCATAAATAGGCATGCAATAATGCTTGTACACATCTATATTTAACTTGTGTGAATAATACCATATTATAGTAGATAAGGACAGATAGCAGATTTTTACCTGTGTCCTAATGAATCCTTGATCACAGCGAAAAGCCACGGAGCTGCCGAGCTGAAACTGGTCACCATACCTTTGACCATTGACAGGGACTCCTGGGTCATGACATTCATTCTGACCGAACGCTACAGGGAGACAACAATGACAGAAAAGTTAACATCGGAGCCACCAGACAAAGAACCAAATAAATTGAAACAAAGACAAATTACTTTGGAACTGAATTAAGTGAGTGAGTGGAGTGAAAATGTGACAGAAAAGATTGATAAAAATGACATATTATGCTGGGAGATATATTATACTGTGGATATTTGAATCATTAGAGTGGTTCAGAGTACATGTGCATATTTGATAATCTGAACTACGTTCCCAGGTTTTTCAATCTATTCCAATACCTGAAAATTGGTTCTACCAGAGAGAATAAAAAAAAGTTAGAAAACCACGGTTGTATCACTGTCAGTAAATGTGACATCTCCACTGATATGGAAATATGGGAATGGAATTATCTTCATGTGGATTCAACCCTGTCATGTTTAGCTTATATCATCCCCATTCCAGAGATTAACCTGATCCCACCCAGAGCACACACCCAGTGATTGGACATGTCTCAGGTTGATTAGCTACTGATGGAGAGGAAATGAGAGCAGAGAGAGAATGAGAAGGATAGAGAAAAAATAAAGCAAGAGAGGAAAGGGCACATACACAAACACAACGCATACGCACATATATTAGATATGTCGGCGGATGGATACAAACATATTTGCATATACATGTGCTAAAATACACATGTAGAGCACACATACTGCACATAAAGGCAAAGGCATACATAGAAAATAACCACTCGTATTTTCACACACATAGAGTAAGAAGTGGTGGAAAAGATTGGGAGGGATACAAAGAGGAGATACATCTATACATATATATGAGAAAACACAGAAAAAAACAATACACAAAATATTCAAATTATATGTGTAAACTCAGAGGATGGGGAAGAGTGACTGGGCTATGAGTGTTACAGATAAAGAAAGTATGAGACAAGGTTATGTTTGAATGAAAAAGTGAAACAACAGAGAAGAAGCCTGAGTCAGAGTGAAAGACGGAGATCAACATGATGGATTAGAAAATAAGGGAGAAAAATATAGAATAATAGGGTTGGCACAGAGAGACAGAAAGAGGACTAAGGAGATGACCTCTAACTTTGACAGCAATATGGTGGATATGTGGCGTAACACTGCTTTGTCGTCGAGCAAGAGCACTGCACAAGGAATGGCTTTGTACTGGCAACGTCTGAGTCTCTAAGAGGGGGTGCCATTTTTTTAAATTACGTACATTTTTTTATGTATATATCTTGGTTCCACAAGAGTTTTGGTGTCATTTTGCACCAATTGTTACAGTACGTGTTCAGACCTGATTGGCAACACACTGTGCTAGGCTGTGGCTGTAGCAGTCGGAGCCAAAGAGCTGGATAGAAGAAGAGCCGGAGTAGAATCATAATTGTTTATATAACTGTATTGCTTTCATTTCACAGTGGCATGAAAGAAGGAAAACAAGTATTTGCTATAGACCTTCTTTAGTGTTAGTATGCAATATGACTTTTTTGGGTGGGCGGGGCTTAGCCGGAGGCAAAACAATTCTCCACGGACATTAGCTAGCGCTCGCTAGGAAGTTCTGTTGGCTTGTTTTAGACAATGGAGGAAGATGATGCAAGTGGTGCATTCAGAATCAGAAATACTCACTCTGAGTGTCGGAGCACACTCTGGTACAAAGTGGACAGTTCTTAAATTCGGAGTGTTGTCTGAATGTACCGTTCAGTTATCCGGCACCACACTCTTGGAATGACAGAGCACACTCTGGACACTCTGTCTAGGGAGACGGAGCAGCACAGTGCTGAGCGAAATGAATGTGTGATTAACTTAACTGTTCGTAAATTCATGTAGAAATATAACGCTCCATTTCTTCAACAAACATTTTAGTGTAGGGCGTAGTGTAGTGTAGAATTTACGGATGAACCATGTCAGGTCACTCACTGTCCGGTACAGTGAGTGTTACCTGAATAAGTAACCACTGACCAACGGGACCAGACTGGTTGACCCGTATGCTCTCACTCACTAAATAAATGATTTGATAGGGTTGCAGAAGGTGGGATTGAAGTTTTACGTGGTTAATTATTATGTTAATCTTACAAAGAAGGATAACACTTGGACGGTTTCCTCAAGTTTGTTTTGCTATGAAGCTAATGTTAGCTAATGTGCTAAAAAGTTAGCATTATGGAGAAATCCAATATTCCTTTTACTGCCTCCCCAATTTCTGATGAGGTGGACGTGATAACCCTTAATACAGAAAACGTTATTCATCCCTACAACAGGAAATACTTTTCTCCTAACCTGATATGAAGTGTGCGATGCACATGTGAGCATTTTTGATGATCACCTCCATCTAATCCTCTCATCCTATCACATTTAACCATAGCTGTTTGTATGTGTTGACGAGCAGTGCCAGCTGGTGTGCGATAAAATGTTTTGAGTCACGACACAAGATGACATTTTAAGATTCTTATGTAGCCTACAGCCCTGTGGTGGAGAGTCATGGCCTTAAAAGGGTATACTGAAGAAAATCCATAATTATCTGTAGATAGTAAAATATGGGAACCATACATTTTTTAAATTAAGTAATAATACTGCTTGAACACAGTCTAATACAAATGTAGCATTAATGTTTATTAAAGAAAGCTGTCACTACAGTTAAGTAAATCTTTAAACGTGGCACCAATTTACCCTATAGGATCACTTTACCTTAAATTGAATGTTATAAATTAATAAGATTTATTATTTTATGGTGCACATAACTGCACAGTCTGGTGTGTTAAAAGTTAATATCCAAGTTTCATAACATTATTCATATAAATAGATACTGACATACCCACAGCAACACCGATTGATATTCATATATGCATTAAAATGTTAATAGACCAAATTACTGAAACAGCACAAAGATGCCTGATCATTCTCAGGTCCCAATGTAGAATTTATGTGATCAATTCATATTACATTCTCAAAAAAGTTTCAGCATCAAAAACTATTTGAATGTTGTTAAACATTTGTCTTTTTATCCACAATGCTCTTTGTTCTTTAATACTGTTAACAACAAAACACTGCATTATATATCCAAGAAAAGGGAAGTATAAAGAAGAAACTTGTATTTGTACGTTACTTTTAGAGATGTTTGTAAATGGAAAAGGACTCTAATGGCATATTTTTGCCTCCAGTGGTGCGTCAAACCTTTCATTTGTGTTAGGATTAGAGTACAAAAAAATGTTTACATTAGGATTAAATATAAGACTTTTCAATAAACATTCTGTGGTGCTGAAGAGGCAAAAATAATTTTCTAATTTCATTTGTCACTTGTCACCTCTCAAGAAAGAATAAGAGACAAGGTCATTTGGGAGGCAGTGTGTGAAATGGTGCAAAACCGCATGGAAATCACAGATAATTAATCCGAATCAGTCATGCAGAACTAGTTCAGCTTAGAGCTGATAAATATACAGGCTGCAGTAGTGGGGTTCAAAGCTAACAATGGGACAGATTTAACGAGGTAAAGCATGAGTAAGACATAGAAAACAGAAGATCAGTCAAGCAGAATAACAAAAACACAGCGAGACTGAGACAGTACGACAGCTTCAAGAAAGGCTAAGAGTTGCTACACTTATTCCAAACATACTGTTTATTGCAGCTGCATTGGATTATAGACAACCAACTTTTCTGCTTTTATCTCTTTGTGTAGGATCATACACGGTTGCAAACTGCTATACAGCAAGAAGACGTTTCTCTTCTATTCTGACCTCAAAAATCTACTGCTCATGTTTACTGCTGTCATTTTTAGACTGTTAAACAATTTTCTGCTATCAAAACTCCATGTAGCTGCTCTGGAAATCTCTTAGACGTGATGTCATGCTGACATTTGACTGGATAATTGCAGGAGTAAGACATGAATACACCAATACAAAATAAAACGGGCACACTTATTAATGCCACATCTCAAAATAACTTTTTTTCCAACCATTTTTAGGATGCATTCTGGTTAGATTTTGTTGCATGCTCTGCACTAACAGGCACACTCAAAGTTGTTCAAGCAAACGTGCCTGGATATGACAACACTGCAGTAAAGTCTAATACAAACCGTTTTGACAGAAAGTTGGTGGAGTTCTTGTTGACTACTTTGGCAGTGTTAGACTGAGATGACTAATGCCACAGATTTATGATGCCCAGACAAGATGAATGTAACATGCACTGATTGCACTTGGACTAACATGTAAAACCTGTCACTCACATCAATTACACTGCATTGTGATGGTCATGATGAGAATAAATCAGTTGCAAACAATGTGTTTTGACTTAATAAACTTTCATATGTCAGTAAATTGAATCGACAGACAGACATACTTCTAGACACAGACAGATACTGTAGATAGTCAGGTAGATAGAACATACTGGTGTAGCTGATATTGAAGCCTTTTCCAGTATTAGAGTGATCCGATTGAAATTCCAGTCTCATGATGTGTCCATTTGAGGCGATCTGCGCTGGAACATCTTTTCCCGAGAATGTCCCAAATGTTGTTGGCTCAGACAGGCCTAAAATAGAACAGAGTTTAAACAATCTTTTACAGACACGTTTTAATGGTGCTTATCTAATTCTGTCTGAATAACATTAGGCCAAGGACACACTTGGAAAGTGAAGGACGCCTGTAAAAGGGAAAAACAAAACACCCCAAGAGACCTCAAGAGATTAAATGTTATTAAAGCTCGGGAAAAAAACAACTGTGAGATAATTTAATAGTTCTTTAGACTCTTGTTAAAGTTAACAAATCTTAATGTGTTTTGGTGTTGTTTTGCAGACAAAAGCAACCAAGGCACGTATTCTACTTTATTATATACCCCACTCCACACATAACACTCTGCTTCTCTTGTAATCACCTGAGAAAACGTAGCTGTGTTGGTAGCACAATGGCTAGCACTATTAGCCCATCACCTGCCTGTCAGTCGGATTAAAGAATTTAATGGAGTAAAAAGAACTCATTCAATTCACTTCATTCACTTCTCTAATACTGTCAGTACCAAAATGGAGAAATAATCCATTACAAGTCCTGAATTCAAAATCTTATTTAAGAAATGTAAACAAGTATTAGCAGCAAAATGTGCCTGAGAATGTTTCCTTTCAGAGTGACATTCATTATTCACACTGAATGTATTAAAATGTTGTCACTGGTTTCTGTTGCAGCCCAGTTTGAATACTTCACTACGTGTTCTGAGCTGTAACAACAGCTGTGAGTTACAGTGTGTAAAGCTTTGCAGCCTAAAGTTTGGGTGTTTTTCTTTAGGCTACCAAAGGATAACTTTCTTTTCTACAAGTTAAGTTATTTTTCTGAGACTATAATGGATTTTAAAGGGTATTGCCAGTGTGCTGAAGAAATGCTATCTCCCATAGTTCCTGTAGAGATGGCATTTGTGAGATTTTTACTCAACTGTGTTATTTTTTTTAATCATCTAATGTTGCCTGTGTAATCTCAATCTGCATACGGGCTGGGTGTTTGCACTCGATACCTTTAAGGCAGTGGTTCCCAACTGTTGGGTCACAGGTCTATTCTGAATGGACTGCAAGAGACTCGCAAACATTATTTATGTTGTATTATGTTTATTTTGAAGTGCCATTTAAAGTGCTACAGAGTAGTGCTGAAACTTCCTGCAGTCAAAGGATATGATGTGTTCAACCTTATTGTACGCAAATTGAGAAAAAAATAACTATTTTTATGGTTTTGCTTGCTTCCAATTACCAATTACAAAGTGTCGCAAATGAGACGTGTGATTGGCTAACATCTAAAACCAATACAGTCTGTAGTGAATTCCAAGTATTGTGTTTTTGAAGCAGTTGTTTGTACAGATATTTAATAAATAATTTAATAATTTGAACACTTTTAAAATGTGTTCATGTAAAAATCATTTACTGGGAGTAGTGGTGGTATTTTACGCAACTGAATGCTTCCACTCACATGGTGGGTATCAAATAAAGTAGGATAAAAAGGTATCAAAGGAAGTACTCTATTGGCATCGTTATCACTTTAAGGTATTGGTATGGTAATTTCCTAAACAACACTCAGCCCTAATCTGCATAGTAATGATTTAACAAGTAATGACAAAAAGAGTTGAGTATCAGTAGACAGTCCCTCAAAGTGGGATGCACCTCCTTTCAGCTCTGTCTGGTAGTTGTTTTATCAAAATACTTCTACACTTCTCATGTATAAATGTGGCTATGCATTAATACCAGGTTCTTTCATGCCAGATGATATGTATACTGAGTCCTGACTATTAAAACGTATATCAATTACCCTGCTGATACCTAACTCTAATTATATTTCTAACTTCACAGACAAAATATACAACCAGTGACCTGGAAAACACAGTTCCCTGTTTTGTAAGGCAGTGGACCACCTTTAGCCCCAATAACAGCTCTGACGTGACTCAGCAGTGACTCAGCAAAGGAACCCGTCGGGTTCTGACGTTAAAGCAAAGCAGGCACACATCAGTGCTTAACACTGCCATAAGGCTGATGTGTAGCTGCTCTTTTCTACAGATGCCGTATTTGAGTGAATCCCACAGAGACATATATCTGGGAACTGTGGTGTCCAGATCATTAACGTTATTTCACCTGAATGTGTCTTGCATTCCTGGACAATTCTGTCACCATGGCAGAGAGCATTATCTTGTTCAAAGTACCCGTCATCCCCTTGGGGGTACATGATTGCAATGAATGGCTGAACCTGGCTGCTATGTTAAGGTATGCTCTGGCATTAAGGCATTGCTCTATAGCCATTAAAGGACCCAGTGTGTACCAATTGAATGGCCTGGAAACCATTACACCTCCCCCACTGGCCTGTGCAGCTGTAACCATGCATCACCTCATTTCTGTCTGAGACATTTGTGTCACAGCATAGGACCATTTACTGCAACAAATGGCTACACACTTTTTTTTGGCAGAATACACTCTGCTCTTGAGGGTGCTCCCAAATGATCCGACCGGCAGCGACAGATTCAGTAGGGAGCGCAATAAAACCCTAAAGGGCTTCACAGAACAGAACCCAGCAGGACCATATCAGTGAGATATGGAATGAAAATAATGCACAAGGAAAGAAATGCCATCCCCAAATATGGTGATAAGACACTTGAACAGGAGGAGACAGAGGTGGCTGATGGAGAAATCAATCGTCGCAGCCAGTAACAGCAGTTTGTAGCAGGTAGAAATAAACAGATTAACCACCAGCAGCAGCGTCATAATGATCCAGAGCAAGTGAGCAACATTGTGAGATTATAAAGACCGCCTGATTGTTCTGATTGAATGCAATTGGAAATGTATTTTGAGCGTGATCGGTGCTTATAAATGTCAACTGATGCTGATGAGCTATTGGCATGCACAACTTCAGCTCACTGCCAGAACTAACACAATGCTTGTTGTTGCTGATGGCCCACCAGGAGTGTGGCAGATTGGTGCTGCAGCAGGAACTGTGATTCATCAGAAAACACCTGCAGCTTTGCATGGGTAGGAGAAGCAGCACTGGTGATTATTCATTATGGCCTTTGCCACCCAATATTTCCCGTGTTCATCCACTGAGGGCCATCTACCCACATAGCAAATGGTTTGATGTGGTGTCTTGTGTTCTGGCCCGTTCATTGATGACCTTTAAGAATGCCACTCTCAAAAAGTCAAGCAACTCTGTGATAATAGTGATGCTTAAACTAGCTCTCCGGCATCTGCAATCAATTTTTTTTCAAAGTCTCACAACCTTTAATTCCAGTCTTGGTAATCCATTTATATATAGAGCATAAGTGTATATAAATGAAATAGAAAAGCATAACTTGATAGGTTACTAGGTTAGCAGGTTGACATTGGCAGCCATTTTGAGAAATTCGCAATGGATTCTTGGCCTTTGGTTGTTAGGTAGGTAGGTCAGTAGGTAGGTCAGTAGGTAGGTCGGTAGGTCGGTAGGTCGGTCGGTCGGTCGGTCGGTAGGTAGGTCAGTAGATAGGCAGGCAGGTAGGTAGGTAGTATGGCTCATGATCCAAAGCACACCACATCTGTGATGGCATGGGCATGCATGGCTTCCAATGGCACTAGGTCACTAGTGTTTATTGATGATGTGACAGAAGACAAAAGCAACCGGATGAATTCTGAAGTGTATAGGGATATACTTTCTTCCAGACTTCAGGCAGTCATTGCCTGCACTGGATTCTCAACAATGAACATTTTATTTATGGTAATGTTAATTTGTCCAATTATTACTATTTTTGTCCAACCCCTTGAATTAAATCTGAAAGTCTGCACTTCAATTGCATCTCAGTTGTTTCATTTCAAATCCAATGTGACAAAACACAAACTTCAAAGACTTTAATTTGGTTTGGGTACTGTGTTAAAGCTTTTAAACATTCTTTAAGGTCACAGTGTATCTTTATTACTCAAGACATATGGTGACTAAAATGACAACCATTTTTTGAATTTCAGAACACTTTTAAAAGTTTGTGTGGAGCCCTGCAAAGTGAGACCTACTCTTTCTGCAGATGTGACATTGTCATCGAGTGTATTTATTGTTCAATATTCTATTAAGGAAACCTGAAAAACTGTTTTTATACTGTATTAATTGTGTATAAGCTATTTTAAGGGCATGCACAATATCAGATCAGATATATCAGAATTATTTACACATCTTAAAATAGTTGAAAATTATGGCATTGATAATAACTAAACAGCATTGTACTGACACTGTTTCACATCATTCCTGAGCTTGAGAATCTATTCAATCTTTTTATCGTAGCAAAAAGCAATCAGCACGATCAGTATTTTCTTAGTGTGTCCTTACGACTACATCGTTAAGAAGATACACTTTATTGAAAGTAATATTCATAATCCTGTTATGAATGCAACTACAAAAGGTGCAATGAAAAGCAGGGTGAGTTGGGACAGAGAGGAAGCTTCAAGAACACTTCACAGAAAGTTTTCTTTTTATTTCCTCCTTGACTTGGAGTTTTGGATTCCACGCACTTAGACTCAATTAGGCTTCACAGCGACTGAGTTGCAAAGTGCCAGTCTCTTTGTTCTTCAGCAACCCAAAAGCTCTTTCACTTATTCATTATTGCATTGATAGGCAAGAGACCAGGAGTGGAAAGAGAAGCAATGCGACAATAGCTGAAAGAGTGACAAGGTCCTGCGTTGTCTTATCTAAGAGGAGAGATTTAGAAAAAAGCCTTTTGTGACAGTCTATCACTATGTGCTCTGATATTAGATGACAACAATGGCTGTCTGATTATGTTAACCATTTACATACTGTTCAAAAGCGTACCTTGAAGATTTATTCATTTTTTTTTAAAGGATGGATTTCATGCTACTGTTTCCCAGCTCGGGAGATTTATTGGTTATTACTGTGGTTGCTCTGTTCACTTTTGCTTGCAATTTGTTTGTATTACAATGTTCTATTATCCAGGGATAAAAAAAAGAAAAAAAAGTCGTGAGTGTCAAGGTCACACAGATTCCTCGGTGAATAGAAAAGCCCTTGGGTTTCTCTCATGCAGAGAAACTTTTATCTTGTTGCATTAGGATGCAGATTTATTTTCCTCCTGGACTAAAACATCTCTTTTTTTATGTATGCATTTTTAAAAAGCATAACAGCAGACTGTGGGTCACCACGCTGGCTGCATAACTGCAAAAATGTTCATAATAGGGATTTAAATGTTTCACAATCGAATTTGTTACAGAAGAACAGAATATGAGACAGTGCCAATTAATCATCAATGATAATTATCAATGATGAATAATAATAAGCAACACTTGAGAAGTGATGTGGCTATCACTGCCTCTTCAAATAACTCCCCAAATCTACTTGTTTTTCGATCAATGGTTACAAATTGAAGTTAGTAAAATATATTTATATAGCGCTTTTGGCAGACATAGGTCACAAAGTGCTTCACAAGGGCAACATACAACAAGAAAGAAATTATTAAGACAGAGTGACTACATGAGTCACATAGCGCACAACTAGCAAAACTATTTGCACATACACAAGAAAAAAAGAGGAATTCACACTACACAACAACAATACACAAAATTTGAAAAAGTACAGCTCTGGTACGTACAAGTCACCCAAACGGCCGGGTTAGATTGTAATGGAGCAAGCAGAGCATTCCAAAATTTAGGTGCTATGGCTGTAAAAACTCTATCACATTGTGTCCTAGGGCGAGTGCAAGGGACAGACAACAAATTATATTTGATCGAAGCGAGTGAGCTGAAGAATACAGTTGAAGCAGTTCAGCTACATAAGAGGGAGCCTGACTGTGTAATGCTCTGTAACTAAGAATGAGAACTTTGAACTGGATCCTAATCTCAACAGGGAGCCAGTAATGGGATTTTAGAATAGGGCTAATGATGGCAAAGTACCATTGCAGTGCTGAGTTGTGTTACTTTTAAACCAGTTTTTTCATCTGTCAGTATGTTGAGTACTGTGGTGCACCGTTAAGTTTGATTTATAAAGATATTCAGTGGGGTTCTGAAAAGCAGATGTTTAACTCATATAGTAGTTAATTTTAAAAGACCCATTAGTAACCATTTAATGGGTGTCACATTAGTGAATAATGTTTGTGACAACGTCTTGCACACTTACTGTCATTTTGTACTATATAAACACTTGTGGATTTCACATGGCTTATTGTTAACTATTTATAACTTAAATGTTTGTGACTTTTGATGCAGTATTTCTCATGTCACGCAGCAGCATGTGCAGTTTCACCTAACTAGAAAATAAAGTTTACAAACACATGTCTTTAAGGAGAATATCATGAAGGTTTCAAAGTGACTGATTCCAAGAGGGCATGTCTGTTATGAGTGAGGTTTTTTTTTTGTCCTAATTCCTGAAAAGAAGACACAGAGTGGTTGCCATGTGACAGCAGTGATCTATCACCAAGCGGAACAAACTGGAAGACTTTGAAGCAGCAACTTTAATTTTAGTTTGCCCAGTGCAACAGCACTAATTGCCCTGCAATTTTCAAAACGCTGCTCCAAAAAAACATCCCTGCAGAGGGACAGGTTTACAGCCAGCCGATTAAACACAACTTCATCTTTAATGACCAGCCAGTCAAACTAGGGCCTTACTTGATTCAGTTAAATCAATAACCTTTATTACAATGGGGAACAGTGATCTAATTGCACTGTCTTCGGTGTGCAGTAGGAAAGTGCACAACAAAATAAAGCATTACAACTATCCATCCAGTTCGCCAGCTCACCATTCATCAACCAAATCCAATCAGAAATTCTCTTTACCTACTAATTACAGACTGAGGTGACAAGTTGGGAAGGAATGTCCCCTAAATTGTTTTTCCATTTTGTTCAGTTGTATACACGTGCACATCCAAATTTCAGCAATTAAGAATTTGCATATGCATATCCTGAGGTGTTAATTAAAATACTATGTTTTAAAGTGACATATTAAGATATAATTACCTTCATCCTTGACCACCAGCCAGTCAAACTGTGGCTCCAGGTCAAAGTCAGAGAAGAGGAGATGAATGCGGCTGCCCGGTTCAGAGATTATCAACCACACACAGTTCAGGTTGTTCCCATACTCCTCTGGGTAGTTTGGGGACAATATGGTCCCTGATGGAGCCGTGAAGTTGAAGAAACAGGAGACTACAAACAGGAAGGAACAGAGGAAGAAAAGCAGGAAAGGAAAAGGAAAGATCATAAGTAGTCGGGTAAAAATGAAAGTAAAAAGTCAAAGACAGATATAGCACTGAGTGCGAAAGAAAAAAAGAAGGATAATGCAAAATTAGATAAAAAAAACAACAGCAAAATAATTAAGAGACATAAATGTGTCTGTATAAGCACATAAACTGTGTCTGTGTACTTACAGATACAACTGGGTTTATTGCCAGACCACTGGTTATTGTGCTGGCACGTGATGGTCCTCTCTCCCACAAGTTCAAAGGCCGACTGGCAGAAGAAGGTCAACACGTCACCATGTTGGAAACGATCACCGCTTCGGCGACCAAATGCCGGCACCCCGGGATCACCGCAGCCTCCCCGTTCAATCTCTGCAACGCGTGACACAGACAGCCATGTTTTTATGCTGATAATTAATGTCAACATGCGACACTGTGACATTCAGATAAGGGGTGTCTGATTGTGCTGTGGGGTTAAATGGTAATAACATGAACACATTGATTTTTAGATGGTCGGTGAGTCAAATCTGAGCATCCTGTATGTTGTGTTTGTGGTCATGCAGCTGTGTTCATTCTCACATATATAGCAGGTTTTTGTTTTTGTCACTATACTGTGACTTTTTACAACCTCATATTAGATTTGCGGTTAGGGTCAATTTTTGAGAGTGTATCTGTGAATGAGTCTCCAGCCTGCAGACCCGACCTGTCTCAAGCTGTCTGAACACAAAGGCCGTACTTAAAATGTTTCTTTGGAAGACAGCTGGCAGCAGTCCTGATTGTCAACAGGTTGACGAATGGTTAAGAACTGACCAGTCTTAAAAGAAGGACTGGCAGCAATGCTGATACGGCTGTACGGAGCAGCAAGGAGATAAGAACATGAACAAGCATCTATTATTTTTCATTGCTGTGTTAATAAATGAAATATAACCTATGAGAAATTAATTGTATTGTTCTCACAGCTATTGTCATCAGTGTAATTATAGTGTAATTCAGCTTTAATTGTGAAAAGCAAAACAAATAGTAGAGGCACGCAGGTGGATGCAAACACACACTGATCCACGCACACTCTTGTTAAGAAACCAGCAGGGGGTAAAAATCGAAGAGAACAACGCTGGTGTTTGTGACACTGTATAACATGACTGCTTCCCATATACACATTTCAGACACACGTGCTGTTTCCCTCCTTGTTCCTTTATCTTCATCTCTCTGTTTCTGCCTGTCCCCGTTTTAAATTGTCCCCGTCTTTCTCTCCCACTGAGCTCAATTTTCTTCTTATCGTTCCCGCTCTCTCAATCTGATTCAATACACTGTGCTTTATTGGCATGAGTGTCACATTAGCGGTACTGCCGAACTGGCCCGCAATCATATTCCATTCATTCTGTCACTCTCTTTTTTTTTAATCCCTTCTTCCCTTAATGGCAGTGTGGTTTTATCCACTGCTCTCCGCTCTCTCCCCTCCTTTAAAATTTGACATTCTACCAGACGTCTGTCATCTTGTAACACATGCTCCACCATGCTCCTGGATTCGCTTTGGGCAAATACATCTCAAGGTGAGCGATGTATGTGTGTGTGTGTGTGTGTGGGTGTGTGTGGGTGTGTGTGTGGGTGGGTGTGTGTGCGTGTGTGTGTGTGTGTGTTCTACACTTTTACTATCTGTTGGGATGTAAGTACGCCCACAAGAATAGAATACTCAAAGAAGTGGCAGGCGTGTGTGTGTGTGTCTGTATGTGTGTGTGTGTGGCCCAGAGCTAGCTGTCACACAGTTGACGAGTGTCAGGATGGATATCAACGATCTTGAGCCCCTGGTAAGTCTGTCATTATGGTGGTAACTGCCTCTATTTCTCACTTTTTTTGTTGTTGTCTTTTTTTAGTTTGTTCTTTCCTCCCCCCCCCCCTTTTTTTTTCAAACTTTCCTTTCTTTCAAAGTTTAAAGAGTTTTACTGGAGCGCAGAATGCAGATTTACAGCTTGATACATTTTATGCTTCTGTTTCTTTTCCTTTCCAAAAGTCATATATTATACAAAGTAATCTACATAATTGAGAATACAAAATAAAACAAAAACATGGAGGATAAATGTATTCAAATGTTATAAAGCAAAAGGAAGAAAACAATACACTGATGGATACTTTAGGGACCTTTCAGGTGATTTTGTGTGTTTTAGCCCATTAACTACAAACATAAACTGTACATTACTGCCAACCATTTTCCCAGGCATACACACACACACACACACACACACACACACACACACACACACATAAAGGTTTAGATGTATTTCAATACATTCCAGCCACATTTGGTTTCAGTTCATGCCAGCGGGGTATGAAAATCAACTTGCAGGGAACGGAAACTGCTTGATGTAAGAAATCAATCAAAGCGAACAATTTACAGTCTGAAGTTTTTATGATGAAGTTATGCTATCATCACATGGTAAAGCAACGGCATGCAGGAAGTGTTGAGAAAATTCTTCTTTGTTGGTTTATCCAACTGCTTGTGTAAAACTTAAGCAATCGCTTTCGAACTGCAATCATTATACTGCAAACAACTGCTGTTTGGAGTTTGCATTCTGAGGTTGATTTTTGCAAGTCAAAATAAAGGTTTCAATCTGCGGAAATGCAACAAGGACGGTATACAGATGCACACTTTTTCATAGATTAACAACCACACTGATGCTTCTGATTCTGCGGAAGAATCTTTTCGACATTCAACGCTTATTTTTGGTCCTTTGATGGGTTAAAAAATAAGGACATTATTTACATTGTGCTCTTTTCACAGTCAACTGCCATCAGCCTGAAAACTTGGCGGCAGCATTTCACTGAAAGCTTCAATTATCATAATGGGCTGTGTGTTTATGATATTAACTCACTCACTTTCTCTCAAACATGCACACACACAGAAACGCACAGAGTTGCAGTGATTGAGAAGTGTAACACGACAGCCTTCAAAAGCAAGACAACTAACGCACAACTAACACACACACACATTGGAATTTTCTACAGGGCTGAAAACCCAAGAGCTCTCAGGGGGTAACACTGATCAAAGTGTGTAACATGGTGACATTATATGATGTGACAGCATCACATATATACATGCAAGGACACGCACACAAAACACACCACAGGGGGCTGGTGGTTTAGTTATCCTGGGGAACACTGAAACTGCAAGATCATCTAGAGGTTATTAAGCCCCATTTGTTTGTTTGTTTGTTTGTGTCTTCTTTTCTTTCTTTCTTAGTTTCATATTGTCATCGCTATGAAGTGTGTATCACATAACTATGGTGTATTTTTGACCACTTAAGCCAAGTTGTAAAGAAGAAAAAGGTCTTTGCTGTTGTAAGGGCAAATGTTTAACGCACAAAATCAAGGTCAACACCAACTTAGCCTCGTGCCGAGCAAAGCAAACTTTGTAACATGATGTTAAACATCACCCTCCTACAGTTACAGTGGCATGCAGTTTCTGTTGCTACACTGTGCTGATTCCCTTGAACAGTAACTGACCCTGGACAACACTGTCAGCAACATCATTGAATCAAACATAGCTAAGCAGAACCGAGAGCGCAACCTTCATCTCTCTCACGCACTCCTCCTCTGTCACACTCTCGATCTCTCCGAGACAGTTTATTCCTTCTCACTCAATTTGTCATTTTGTCTCCTTCTGTCCCACTCTGTCAATTTCTTGTTGTCCCTCTTCCTCTGTCTGTACGTTTATCAAATTACCTCCCTCTCTCTACCTGTCTCACTCGTTGTCTAAAGTGAATTCAATTTGGTTCAGTTCCATTAAGTTCAATTCGATTTAAAGAGCTGCATTGGCATAGTGAGATGCAGTAATTAAATATATAAATACAATAAATGGATTGTTCTAAATAATAAGTATTTAGGGGGACAACTATATCTCTCCCTCTCACCTTCACTCACTGTGACTGTCACCATCTTTATCACTCCATCAGTGTCAGCTTTGGTATAATATGAAAAATAACCAAGCAAAACGATCAGCTGATAGACTCATAATTCATTTATTACCTACTTGTAATGCACAATCGCGCGCACACACTCACATGTATACACAAGGACAGACAACAGCAGTTGTGTTCACTATTGAATCGGCTCGTCAGCATCGCCATGACTTTCACACTCCATTATGTGAGCATATATATCTGTTTGGTGTGTGTGTGTGTGTGTGTGTGTGTGTGTGTGTTTCAGAGACAGAGAGAAAGAGAGAAAGAAAAATATGTTGTATTTAAAGATGCTGCATTCACTCCAAAGGAGAACATACCTTCGTAGACTGCCTTGAATCCCGCTGAGCCGATTGTATCGTCTGACTGCAGGTGTAACCACATCTGATTGGACAAGCTAACGATGAGGTCAGGGACACTGGAACCTGTAAGTCTACACACATATACACAAAAAAATACATTAACACAAACTGTAAATACGCATTACAGGTTTACAATTAGACTTTTTACTTTTACGTTGAATAAAAGGGTACTACACCTGTTTTCAAAATGTATTATTTCATTATTGTTATTCCTCTGGATTAAGATGGTCAAAAGATATCAGTAAACATGAACCAATTTCCCACGAATCTACAAGCCAAGGTCCTTAAGTTCTAACTTGTGATGTCATAGGGTATAAAGTGTGGAGCTGCTCCACAGAAAATGAATTTGGAAAGGGTTAGGCTTACACTGAGAGCACCCAGGGGAATCTTCTGACTATATGGGTACATTTTGTTTCAGAACTGAGAACACAACAATAAAATAAAGCCCATTTGGGTATGAAAAAGACAACAAACAAACTGCGGGTCCATAAAATCAGACTCCCATTCATCGTCTGTGGAGCAGCTCCAGACTTTATAGCTTATGACATCACAAGTTTGAGACTTTCTTCTCTGGTGTCTGGCTTTTAAAGAGAGAAGCTCATGTTCACAAATATTAACTGAACTCTCTTAGGCCATGGTAATAACATAGCTGAATTCTAAATTTAGCTGGTGTTCCCCTTTGATTATTCACTAATTTAAAATGACATATTAATGGACTTTTCTATATTTGTGTACACTGTCAAAAAGTCCATTTTGCTTTTGTAACCCATGTAGTTGACTGTACGACAAATCCAGCAAAACATTGTAAGTGATGAAATCCAATACATACAATGTATATCTCCACAATACTGTAGCAACCATTTTGCTTCAATTGTTCCTCTGATTGCCAGCATTAACTTGTTCTATGCTGCTGCATGTCAATAGTGCTATATTATAGGCCAGAACACGTAAGTGGTGCTTACACATAGAGTACTCTCCGAGTGTCTCCTATCTTGCCTCCATCCCCCACAGTTAGTGTGTCGTATCCTCTTTCCAGGTCAAACTCTTCAAATGAAAGCTTTATCACCTAGAAAAACAAGCAAACGTAGAAAAGTTATAAACACAGAGGACGTGGAAAAGTGAGAACACAGACAAAAGCAAAAAGAAAGACAGGCAACCAGTGAGAAAATTATCATTAATTAATGCCAGGATGGTCTTGTGCTCTTCCACCATTACAACTTCCAGCAGTAGAAACTAATGATTATATTGATGGGGGAATGTGAAAGTCTGGTATTGACATGGGGATTCTGTTTCACAAACAACTGCCCCTTGAGCAATAAAAGTGCCTTACGATGTTAGGAGCTGCATGTTAATACTAATAAATTAATCATAGCATTTTGTAAACAAAACAAATCATTTTTGAAAAGATTGGCAGCCTCTGCTAACCTCATGACCTCACGACTCCTGTAATTAAATCTGACTTCATGATATGAAATCAGATTTAATTACAGCAAAGAGGAAAATCATTTTAGAGCAGAAGCAGGCTTCTATTATCACCGTCCAAACAGTCCTAAAATTTGTTCACTTTTACCTTCATGAGTGCTGCAAAAATATACCCTCTGGAGGTACCATATTTTATAGCACTTTAATAGATTGTAAGATGTGCATTTGAAAAACCAACATAAAAAATCTGTTGAGAACTGATGAGACTGATAGCGTCATCAAAGCAAACCATTCTGGAGGACCCCTGGTATGCCAAAATGTGAAATGAATCATACAGTGGGGAAATCACAAAAGTTATCCTGTTTATTCAACGTAAAAAGAAAATGATTGGTTGAAAGAGCAAAACAGTTGATGAAGGAGGATGAAGACGTGTTTTCCTTGTAGCGAGAGGCAACAAATGTGGGTGGAAATATTCTGTTCTAAAAATGTGTGAGTACTAATGATAAAACCAGAATGAGAGAGAGAAAGAGAGTCAACCAACCAGTGTTCTTGGATGTGACCATCATCTTATTTAATTAAAGCTGCTATGCCAAAGGTATAACAATTAATTTGACAGTGACATATTGGTATTTCAAAAATAATCCATCTTTAATGAATGGGAGCTGAGAGAAAGAACAAAACTCCGAAAGTGAAAGCACCCTTTCTTTTATTTGGCAGCATCCTCCTTAACATTAAAAGTTACACCAATCACTTCTGGGAGCTTCACACGCTGCACCCTGATAACACACCATTCTGCTGTTGAACACTGAGAAATTGGATGTTTAATGCCTTACTCCCAGGCATGTTGGTGCCTGTAGTTGCATGCATACAGCACTGGATCATCAATCTACTGTGCGCTCTAAAATGCTGTAATGCTGGTATTCTATTATTTGCTGCTTGTCCATTATTTATCAGCTGTAGATCATTTCCCTGGCAGAATGGGAGATGGCAGATATCCGCTGTGTTCAGAGAACCTTTAAGAGAAAGGAGCTGCTCTCAATCAGCGATCGTCTGGTGTATTAGAAGACTAATATGAACCATGAACATGTAATGTTGTGGATGAGAATCCATCACTTGGGAAATCACACTACAGTGTAGAAAAACCTAACCCCAGGTGATTAGGGTGTAAAAACCATTTCAACGCAGCGGAATCATCTATGCATATCTGAGCCTTTGGCCGTGCTTTGTCAAAATAAAAAATGGCGAGCAAATAATGTAAAAGGATATGGAACCATCTGAGGGATTAACTGCCATCATGACAGAAATGGCAAAGAAGCCTCAGATAACTGTATAAATCTGTATTCATACACGTTTGAACGCATCCATGCATGCACACGCAATCAGTGTGAACTGATATGCAAAAAGGCTAATATTTAAAAGAAAAAGAAATGTTTATTTTTGACACAAGCGACTTACATTCAAGATGCAGCTCAATAAATATGAGACTCATTTTGCTATCTTATTATCCACTGAATGTTGCCGCCTCTGGCAATGTTTAGTTTTACCAAAATGGCTAGAGATAATGGGAGAAAGATGCAAAACAGCACTGTGAGGTATTAACTCCTGGCTAACAGCAAATCACAGAGGGCAATAATAAACCATTGTTCTTTATTTGCTAATATGTTTTTGTGTATTTCCCCTCTGTCTGAAGGTTCACAAGAACACATGGGTTTCTGAAGATTATTTTTAAAGATACATCATCGTCACTGTCAAAATCTTTGGATGTTTCTTTAATTCTTTTAATCCATAAACAATAGTGCTGATAACTTCAAAACCCCATATATTAAGGAAGGTAAAAAAAAACAAAAAACAAAAAAAAAAAAACATTCTTGGTTGTCAAACATCAGTCAAAGTATTAGTTTGATGGCTGTTTCAACAGACAATTAAAGACTGCCAATCAGTTGTCACAAATGCACAGGGACACACATTCACATTCTTTTTTTTTTTGCTACAGTATACACATTTTGTTAGGACATTACATGTCCTGTGCTTTCTTTTCCTGAAAAATCAGTTCCCAAAAGGGACAAATATACATATTTTATAAAGCTGTACTGCTAATGTCAGTATGTAGGCTAGTTAGCTACTTAGCTAGTCAGTTGTAGCACATTAAAAAGCTAAAAGAAAAAACAATGGCAAACATTTACTTTGATCAGTTCAAGTGGCTCGTATTCTTCAATCAAGGGCGCAAATTTCTTTTAAACATAAGAGGAGACACATGAAAAGGTGGTTGTTGTGTCCTCCCCCAGGACATTTCGAACGCCAAACGCTTAATTCCCTGTATTTTATGCACCAATTTGTTCCTTTTCTGCATCAGTGTAAGGCACCCCCCATGTGTTCAGCACCACTGCTATCACAAAACTGTCCATCCTCAGCTTGTAAGATGCAGTCACCAGCACACATTTATCTTTCTCAAGTTTCATCACTGTAGCCCTGCTGGCTTAGCTGTCAATCAAAGACACACACACCTAGAGGCTTGGAGACTCAAGGTTCATTACTTTTTTTCCCCTTCCTTTCAATCATAAAAAAATTATTGACAATCCATGTGAAATTTTAACTGCAAAAGGGATGGCTATTTGTTATTTTCAACGGGCTTTCAATCTAGGCACGTGAAACATAATCAAACCAAGAGCAGTAACAGATCAGGTGTTGTTGCTGGCTGTGTGTGTGTGTCGGAGAAGCGAAGGTTGTTGTTAAGATTGTACAGCAGCAGCAGCAGCAGCAGCAGCTTGTGGTCATAAAGAAAGGGAGTGAAGCGGAACACAGTCAGACACAGACTATCTGTGCATCCACGCATGCTTTTGTACGTGCGAGTGTGTGAGTGTATAGGAGGTGGTTTTCTCAGGTATATCTGTCTTAACAGCTGAGGCAGAATGATGTGAAGGCACGCATGTTTCATTTTATGTGTGAGCAGTATGGCTGAGTTTCTGTGTCTACATGTTTCTGTCCTTATTGATGTTTGTTCATATCTGTGTGTCCAGACAGTCAAGGCAGTTTGCATAGTAACATAAGACTTAAGGGGAGGAACTGAAGCGTTATCACACTATGGTCATTAGCAAGAAGCTCAGTGCTGTTCAATAGATCCAAATAGGCCCATTTAGAAAGACATTAAGAGCAGCCTGCAACCCCAAACTACATTAGATTAGCTTCTTTACTTTCTGAAGCAAAGAAAGAAACTAAGAGGGAAAGGAAAAGAGCAACCGAAAGAAGAAAGACAGAAAGTGTTGTCTAGTCCTTAACAAATTCTCAACTGAAACAGTGTTGACTGTAAACACAAGATTTGCCTTCAGTTTGATGACTACAGCTGTGTGTACTTTCTTTTGATTCCATCACATTACTGAGTTCCTGCAGTACTTTCCAGTACTTCAAGCGAGAGTTTATCATGTTCAAAATTGGGCCATACAGAAAAAAAGCAGTGTTTCTGTTTAAAGGTGGATGCTCTTTGAAGGGATAAGTGAAGCGTTATCACTTTGAGGTCATTAGCAAGCAGCTGAGCAGCTAAGAGCAGCTCAATAGGCCATTTAAAAATTGTTAAGACCACTGAGCAATCCAAACCTACAGTGAAATGCATTCAGTCAGTCAGCCCGTAAAGTTGTAGTGCCATGAATTTTAGGGTCTCCTCAGGGCAGGATCACAGCCGGGGAGAAACGGAGAGTAATCTTTCTCCTACTCGGATACTAAATTCTCAGAGGATATGTGTGTGCCGCTCAAGTCAAATAATTGCAGACATACTTTTGCTGGGCAGAATTCAGAAAACAGAACCTTATAAACATTGCATGCAGTGCACACTGTACCCATTCAGTTAATCTACAGCAGGACAACAATGGGTTGCATGCTTACCCTGAGATACCCCCTCTATCGCCCCAGAAAAAAATCTTGAAGCTGAAAAACCACACTGTGCCTGGTGATCTTGCCCTCACTGTTGTGACCTTACGTCAGAGTAGTGCAAGAGAACACACAGCCGTAATTGGGTGGACTACTTCTTGAATTCCCTCGCCGAGCTGAGGCTGCAGCAGTGCTGAGTCACTGCTGAGCAGAAACAGGGGGAGAAATTATCACCTAAATATAGATCTATCTATCTATCTATCTATCTATCTATCTATCTATCTATCTATCTATCTATCTATCTATCCATCTATCCATCCATCTATCCATCCATCCATGAATCAAGCTTTAAAAACAAAAACGGATGAATATCATTTCTACTTCACTGCAGCCTCAGCTACAGACAGGGTGGTAAGGGTTCAACATCCTGCTCAAGGGCACTCCAGCAGGTCACATGTTCCTCTATATGGTTATTTACACCTGGGTCCTCTGGTCAGAGGGCAGCCTCCCTGCCATACTTAATATGCTGTTGTTCAGCCTTGGCTTCCCCTTAAAAATAAGATTTGATTTGGGCCCTGTTAAAATGTCAACACTCTGCACACGTCTAATGAATTACATTCAGTCAGCCATTTCAACTACAGAATAAGCTGAGGTGACCCCTGCCAAGGATAGTGCACATGGGTATAGGTTTCATTTCAATCTTGGCGGCAGTAACGCCAGCCTCCTTATTACTATGGCACCCAACAAAACTACAACAAACAGCTTGTTTTCCTCACATCACACAGTGATTTTAATGGAACACAAAACAGCCAATATTTTCACTCTGGATTTGATCAACCTCTCAACTGACCCACTGTAAATGTAGCAATTATTGCAGGACTGAAATTTCTCTTGAATAATGTTGAGGCATTACTAGGTGCAGCTTTTGAAGACATGACAGAATGCAGTGTTTGTACACTATTTTCCAACAAAGCAGCACATTTACAAATTGAGTCTCTTGAATCAGAAGCTGGTAGTTGTGGTGTACAGCAAGTATGTATGTGTGGAGGAGGAATGCAGTTCATTCATCAGGCAGGCCCAAACATCTGAGCATAGAAGTGAAATCAAAAAGGGAAAATACAATATTTAATAGCTAGACTGCATGTGTTTACAAGGTGGCAACCCCAGCTGACATGAAAGTTAATGTAATTTAAATAGTACAGTACCCAGAACTTGCACAACATGACATCAGTTAACCACACACCACTGATGATCATGAACCTGGATGCTCACTGAGGATGCAGACTGACAAGAGCGGAAATAATATGTTTTTTCTCTTGATTAAACCCTTATGTCATAGTTTTGCCACTTCCTGCTCACATTGATAGTGTCATAGTCATGGCCACACCTAATAATACCACAGTTTCAGTGATACACAGGATCGTCACAGGGGTGGGCTCAGGGTTGAACTCTATTCTGCTGCAGGCCCGATGGGACTTAGGCTTAAGTGAGGTGAATTTTTACATAAATATTGTGCCCACTGAAGCTTTAATGCATTTCTACTACCCTGAGTCAAAAATAAACTGTCGAGAAAAAAGATTAAACTATGTACTGAGGTGACCCCTTGTCAGAAGTAGTGCAAAGAGAGAACAGGCTGTCCTGAAAGCAGAGTGTACGAGAATTCCCTTGCTGAGATTGTGCAGCTATGTTGAGTCATTGGTTAGCTGCCACAATGGCAGTTTGGGGCCTTTTTTCCAATAGATTACTTTTAGCCTTTCACCCAAATAAACAAGTAGAGAATAACACGGAACCCTGCTTGAGGACACCATCCGAAGCACACCGTTCATGCCTGGGAAAGTTATTTTCAAAAATGTAATCAGTTACAGAAACTGCCTGTGATCAATGATTTATCAGGTGACTCTTATTATCAAATTTATTTTTTTACAATAACTCTAGTTTTAACTTCTTAGGAGCATTTCATTGAAAATCTAATCAGAATTTTAAAAGCACTTTCGCTGCTCATTGCAGCTCAAGAGAGCGTTATAAATCATCTTTACACTGCGCTGCATCCTGCAACTACAGTGAATTTTACGATGGATACACACTGTGCAGCTGGGCAATGAGGAACAAACACAGCATGAGGGTGCATACCAAACCACTGCTTGTGGATTCTCATCCAAACAATTCATTTAGATCAGCAGTGTAGAGCCTCTTCAGCACAGTTACCCAGCACAAAGAGGTAACTGCTGTAGCAGAATGTGCATAGAGGTCCAAGTCCAGTGCCACAGCCTTGCAGTCCACTAGGCAAGAGTAGTAGTAGTTTGGCTAGTAGGGTCAACTCATTAAATGACTGACTGTGTTTTCTTCAGGAACAGGGTAAATAAATTGAGGTGTGAATTTGCTGCTGTCGGTGTGTAACAGCCTTAAGCATTCATTCACTGCTTTTCTTTATATGTTTATTGTTTTTCAGGGTCCCAAGGGCCAGGGTCCTTCCCGCTTTGCACTGACCAGAGGGCAGAGAGCGACTTAGACAGATGGCCAGGCGTTCACAGGGCTAACATAGATATACAATCACCCATTAACAGTCCACCTGACCTGCATGTCTTTGGACTGTGTGAGGAAAAGCAAGGAAGGACGAATGACTGATCTCTTTAAGATCCGGCCTTAAGAGACTAATTTTCTCACAGGTGATGTGTGTAACAAGGTCATTACGTCTGCACTATTATATAAAATGCTTTCATTACACAGTAGAGGGTGGAGTATTTGTGATGATTACTGCATCTTGGGTTTATCTGTCAATGCTTTTTAGCCTGGCTCCTGTGTATTACTGTTACATGCTCTGACAAGTGAGTTTCCGTGTGGGACAAATAAAGTACCAGTCAATTTAAAAATAGACTGGCGAGGATGCTAGCCTGTTGGCTGTATCTAGAAAGTACCCAGATGTGCCATGTTTATGTGTTGCAGTCGTGCCCTGAGGTGACCTCTGTTTTAAGTGGTAAGAAAGCAAATGGCTGCTGTCTGGTAAAATAACTCCCTTATCGAGGTGTTACAGCACCTTTGAGTGCTGTTGACCTGTTGGCTGGACAGTTTAGGAAAATAAACTGCATACTATGTTTGAGCAACAGCTGTGTGACAGCTCTGTGGAAATTGCATTATAAAGTGTTCTGCAAGACAGCAGAAAACTACCTGACAACAGCAGACTGCAGGTTGAGAAAATTCTTTTGACAATACTGGATTGTAGCAGATGCTGTGTTTAATCATGTTTTACATTACAGCTCTAAAATAAGCTTTAATCAATATATTACCACCATTAGAGGAGGCCAATGTACAAAACTGGAAAGTGTGACCTTGGGACATTCATGCATTCATTTAGCAGGGGTGTAGGGTTCAGGGATGAGAGCCAAAGACAGAGCTAATACAGTGAATTATGGTCAGTCAGACTGCCAAATTACAGTCAAAAGCCAGAATAGCGAAAAGCCTTGAATTGAGATAATGTGCTAATTAGGCGGCTACTGGTGAATGTCTTTCCATTACCACGGACACTGATGGTTATTTACTCTGCACTTTACTGATGCATTTTGCTCAGTCTATGTGATCAATGTCCTCGCTGAGCTGTGGCCTGCATGTTGTATAATTTGTAGTGATTCAGAAATTACACAGTATTTTTCTGTAGCAGCAATGAAGCCCTACCACCACAACACAATAATGTACGGTATGAGAATGAATATACAGAGGGTAGCAGCCAGTCTTTTATTTCTGTAGCCTCGGCTATCGGTTGTATCTGTTACAGTGTGCAACATGTAAAGAATTGTGCTCTGACAAGAAATTGCTGGAATCTCCAAACATGGCACATAGCTAAGAATTGGTCCATGTAGGCAACAACACTCAGATCATCACATAGGTTGTAAAGGACTCAAGGGTAGTTCACCTTACTGTATTCTGAAGAAAAAATGAAATGAAAGTTAAAATTATGACCAAAACTGTTGTAACAACTCATTACAGTTCATTGACTGACCTCCCAGTTAAGCTTAACCTACTGTAGTAATGTGCACATTGTCCTGTCCAATCTAACTAAGTGGAAGGAGTCCCCGTCTGTCTGTCTGCCCCTCCTTTGATTTTCTCGACATTCATTTATCCGATCAACTTCACATTTGAGGGGTGTATTGAGGGACCCATGGAAGTGCAGTGTGGAGTGTGAGCTCTTGAGATCTACAGGACTTACGTATTAGTAGTGTTATATGCACACTGTGTAGTGTATTGAGAGGGGACGCACCAATGAATGGCATGCTGGGTACAACTCATTCTCCGTTGCTTGCCATAGTTCATTCAAGAACAGATGAAGGGAGTCTGGCGATGCTACATCTTAACACACTTGAACATTTCAAGGATCAGTGATAAAACTTTTGAAACAAACAGTGTTGTCCCCTGAAATAACCTGGCTTTATCTTCAGTAAGGCAGTAATGTTTGTGTGATCTTTAGCACCCAAATGACATGTATACTCAAGCATTGCTAGGGGACGCATCTATGTCATGGCAGATGTTTGGCTGAGGACCTGAGGAGGCGCGGTGTTGAGTGTGAGGTTGTTTGGATGAGTGGTTCTCGAGAAAGATGCAAGCGGCGATACTGAAAGCCAAGCAATCTGCCTGTTTTGAACAGACATTTTAAAGCGGCACTGCACTAGTGAGGGATAATGAGCAACACTCCTGATACAGTATACTCATAGTTTTATCTCCATATAAGGGGGATACTAATCTGGCAAAACTGTTGGCTTATTAACAACATGTTCATCTGTCTGCTTGTAAGTGTTGCCCTATTGGACCTATTTATAATGATATTGCAGCGATCAACAAAAAAAAAAAAAAGTCCAATCATTGGAACAAAAGGCCAGAGCCACAGAAATAAACCATAGTCTTCCTTTAACTTCAGCTCACTGATACCAAACTTAAGCTAAAAAATTGTTTTCAGTCTCATACCATGCTGATAATGCACTGAACATTGGGTATTATGTCTTCATCCTGTAACACCGTCAGCAATTAAGCCATTTGTGCTGCAAAACAATGTACTGTTATAGAATGAAACTGGACTTTAACATGTTCTGGCTAAGGCCCTCATTGGTCTTTACTGGCCTCAGCTTCTGTATCAAGTTAAATTTAACAGAATTTGAATGAACGTCACAGAGCGTGTCCTGCCAACACTAAAGTGATGATGATGACCCATGCATGAAAATGACCCATCCAACATCCAATACCACGATAACACAAATGCACACACACACAAACACACACTAATATGTACTGGTTGGGAAAAAGACAGCGGTGATTAGAGGCCTAATGGGCATGTGTGACGATGCGTTTAAGGGTGTATGTGTGTGAGCAGTCAGGCATGGTTCAGACTTGAACAAAATAATTATCTGTTTCATACTGATGAATCAAATGATGGGCACACACAAACACACACTCACACACATACACGCACACACTGCAAAGTCCTTTTTTCAGTTGTGCACCCAAGTATTTCCTCACTACTACCTGAAAGTTGACAGTTTACCCCACAGTGCAACATGTTTTCACAACCTCTGGCACTTAGCGATTAAGTTGGCAGACAAAAAACACACAGTCAATATCAATAAAATCACACACAACCAGATGCCTGTTCACAAACTTATACAAATAACAACACAGACACACACACACACACAAACAGAGGCACACTCACAGCATTTTGCCGACAGGCTGTCAGACCATTACAAACTACATTGATTGTGCTGCTTTTATTCAGAACTTAACAGAATGACAACAGACACACAACCAGACAGCATTACTTATTGGCTATTGAAACGTGCAGGTAAACCTACACAAAGATGGAACAAAAGGACACGCGCCCTTCGATAAAAACATTTGTCTCTGTCTCAATTTTATATAACATGTTATTGATGAAAGAAGTCATCTAGAATAATAGTCAGTCAGAGGCCCAGCGAGGGAGAGGTGGTATAAAAAAGAGGAGGAGAGGAGACAAAGAGTCTGAGAAAAAAGAAAGGTCTACAGAAAGATGACTGTTATTCATCTTAATTCATGCTTATTTACTCTGTTTAAATATCTTGTTCTCTCCCTGAATCTCTCTGCGCTCTCTCCCTTACCGACCACAAAAAGCACATATAAACATCGTTTTATTTCTGAGGAACTTACACTTAGGATTCTAAACGGTATGTTTAATCATCCGTCTCGTTCCCCGTATACACAAATTAAATCATGATTAAAGATCAATGCTCAAGTGGGAATACATATGTCTTTTACTTAAGAAAGATAAGCTTGTAAAGGAGGTTAACAGAGAAACAAGTTAAGGGCCCTTAAGTAAGGTGTCCATACAAAGAGATGATTGCTGATAAAGAACCTGCTGATAATACTAAGGAGACTTCAAAGCTCAACAGCTGAGGCTCAGCCGAGGCCACTGAGGTGAAAATACTGGTAAAGAAATTTGAATATTGAGGAATATTCCTGAACAGTAAATAGAGCTTCTATTGAAAATGTTATTGTCCACTAAAGAACTTTATTGTTAATGTTTATTTTTACCTTTAAAAATGCCTTGATTAAATTTGTGATGGAAGATCGATATGTCTGCAACTGCATGAATGACATCATAACATCTTATCATAAACAGTGAAACTGAGCAAAAGGGTTAAACTGCTCAAAGTGGAAAAAAAATGAATCTGATGCTGCCTCACATTTTAAAGAAAGTCAATAGGATCAGTGCAAAGCTTGTTTTTGCACTTGTAATGCAAGCACATACATAGCCATGACATAGCCTAGACCCACTCATGTTAAAACTGGAAATGTGTGCATATTAATATTAAAATAAAACCAATTTCAAGAAATAGATGAGTCACTAAGTAAAAATAAATGAGTAAAAATCTACAAAGAAACAAAAAACAAAAATCAATATCAGCACTGTTTATTCAAATAATCCAATTAGCAAGGCTTTGACAAATCTATATTTTATTGTACATTGCTTTACTAAGCCTCCATAAACATAATAACTTTCAATAATAACATTATTATCATCCAGGTAAATGTTTTTGGTTGCTGTCTTCTCAAAGAGAGAGTGAGTTCAAGTTCAAGAGAGAACAAGCTGTCATGTGCAGGTGCTATACTTGAAGTGCACTCAGCCCTCGCACAACTCACTGCAATTGTTATCCTACTAAGTGCCACATGGTTTACAGCACACTATCACCTGCACCAGGGATCGCCAATGTCAATACACACTGAACTTCAAACAACCTTATTATTTTTCCTCAAAAAAATGTCATAAATGTATATTCGTAAAGACACATCGGAAAACCTCTCTGTGATCTGCCTGGTGGTGTATGGATTAAACCCAATTTTGGATTGAGTAAAGGAAATTAATATCAGCTGATATATCAGATATAACAATATCAGTGTAGTTTGGAAATTCTGTATTGATCTTGCAATATCAAAAGTCCCCTTCAACTCAAAAAAATGTGTTTGTCATGTGTTTATGTCCCCTAAAATCTCTGACCTGGACTGTACTGATTTGTATCTGTGCAAAGTTTGTCCCTAGAGGATTTTTCATATTACTCTACTGATGGTGTGATGTCTGTGCACTTCCCTAAAAGTGAGATTCTAACATACCCACGCAAGTTAGATTAGGTATGTCACTAATAGGAAAGCCAATCGCTGTTAGCCAGAAAAAATCAAAGCTAATGTTCACTTTGTTTAAATTTTCTCTGTAAGGCTACGTGCCACCCTGAAGCAACTAAATTAACTTTCTACAGTAAAGAGAGACTGACATTAGGTCAGCACCATGGTCAGACTCAGTCTCCCTTTTTCATTGAGATCAGAAGCTTCGATTTGCATTGTTTTGCCTTGTTCATAAAAGTTAACATTGTGAATATATTCAGCTTCTTGAAGCTATAATGCCTGACGCACACAAACTTTCTAATAACCACTGCAATACCCAGCTAAGCGGAACCAGCATCGCCATGTTCTTTTTTGTGAAGCTTGTCCAACCTAGCAACAGTAACTAAGGAGGGCAGGACTTGGGATCGGTCCATTGTTTAACATATGAGTATAGTATATTGTCTACAGTGACACTGATGTGAATGGATTGGACTTAACTTTACTGTCATTTATTTTTTCAATCTATTCTATTCTTTTCTATTCTACTCTACTCCAGTCTAGTCTAGTCTATAACTGTCTTTATCCTCTTGTTTGCCTCTGTCCTTGTCTCCCTCTCTCTGTGTATGTAGATAGTGACATTCTGCAAATGCCAGCAGCTGTAGTAGCTGATAATCTGTCATTATAGCACATTCTTAAAGTGCTCTCAAACCTCAAGCATTTTAAACACACACACACAAACACACACACACACACACACACACACACACACACACACACACGACACAAGGATGACTTTTCATCTGTCACCTGACACCAAGCACGATCACCAGTAATTCATTTTACCTATGGCTGTTATTTCTTGTAAGACACTTAAAATAAGAACAGGAGACAATGGCTGCAAAGATGATGTCACTTCCAAAGAAATGTCTTAAGATGCAGACCAGTCACACCTGCCAGAGGCGGGTTTGAAAAAAATCTCTAAGTGCAAACCTCTCTCAAAATACAAAGACATTAGACTCCCACAGACAGGTATATGAGATAAATATACAAAGGCATACAGTAACACTTGAGTGCCATAGCAATAGGGTATTTTGCCACGTCTCTCCCTCAAGGTCAAAGAGACACAAAGGTGAGAACAAAAAGCACATTTCTCTGTCTCTCCCCTTTATTTTCCCCTCTCTCTACTCAATTATACCTCACCATTTCTCCATATACTCCCTCAGAGGCTCAGGGGTGAGTAGACTCCATTTCCATCCATCTTTAGAGAAAATTCAATGCCACATGTCAAGTACCTGCTTGGACATTCAGTCTTTTTTTTTTTCCTTTTCTCTCTTCCTGGCGCTCGCTTTTTAATAGTGAAGTAGCTTGCTGAACATTCAGCCCAATTTCTGTCCTCTGTACTTTCCCTCTCTCCTTTTCTCTCCAGTTTTCAATGAGCTCAGTGCCATCTTGCTCTCTTTTTGCTCTTCTCTCTCTCACCATCTTCAAACTTAACATTTTAGACAAATCAAAGTGAAAGGAGGAAAGAAGATGACAGAAGGGAAAAAGTAGACGAGGAGAGAGCAGAGCAGAGCAGATGAGGCAGAGAGAGGTGAGGACAGAGAAGTAGAGAATACAGAACAGAGATGTTAGGGAAGAATTGAGAGGCGAGCAGAGGGAGAGAGTGGAGAGCAGAGAGTACAGGAGCTGGGGAAGGGGAGAAGAAGTGAAGACAGGGTATGTGATGACACATGAAGAGAAGATAATACCACAAAAGAATCTGCGGAGAGAGAGAGACTTGAGATGTTGTACCACAGGTATATGAATTATTCATCTCTACACAACAATGGCTCAACAACAAAGTTGCCTTCACAAAATTGGGGAGGTGTGGTGACCATGAGCTCGCAATGGAAACAGAATTCAGTCACCAAGCAGGAAAACAAAAGGAAAGCCTAAAACAACAGCCCCTCGACGTTCTTTACACACGTTCTTGACCACATAAGAGATTATTTGTGTATGTTGTGTCATAGTTTCTAGTCTTGCTTATAACTTTTAACAACAAGTCATGCTCTGTTTTTGCCCCTCATGTACCTCCCCACTACATTTTTAATCTCTAGTTAGCACAGAAAGGCTCTTTATGCAATATGATTTTTCAGCAACAGTCATTGAGTTACACACATTAAAAACAGAGATTTCTGACTGATGAAAACAAATAAAGAAAAAAATCTCCAATAAATAACATTCTTAATATCCATCTTGTTGGCAAAGATCTTCAAAGATCGTCGTTGAAAGTCGTTTTTTTTTTGTTTTGCTAGTCAGTGTGCTGTGCAGTGTACTTCTGGGGAGGTTTTGGCCCCAAGATTTTGCTGCAGAGTGAGTGCTCTTTACTTTCATGCTACTCTTTGGTACAGTCAGCTGTGGACATGATGCAGCGGCACAGTGGCAGAGAGATTTTCTATTGTAAGGCTTTGAAATAACATTATCTCCTCTTATCTGCTTGGAAGCGGTGAATTTACAGCTCACATGAAGTTAATACGACACAGTTACAGTCTCTGGCTTTTGTTTGATATCTTGTGTCGGCAAAGAATGTTGTTGCACATTTCCGATCCGTTGTTAGCACCGTTAGCTTTTTGACTGTATTACACAAATGCGAATATCACACTGAATGTCCAACTGAAGCCTGTTCAAACTTTCAAATTTTATATGGCAGAAAAAAAGTTATCGTCGAATATTCACATTTGGCCAAATCTGATTCGACCGAGTTGGGTACTGCCTTAAACACAGATAAGATAATTGGCAGTCTGTTGTAGTCTCCTCATCAACTTCATCACCTTCTTAGCCATCTTAAATGACAACCGCTTTGAGCTTTTGACAGCCATAAAGCAACACTGGATAAGGAAATTAAACATTTTGACAACACAGACTGGTCAATATGTGACATAAATGACAAACTCAGTACTCTTGGAAGAGCAGTGCTTACTTAGACAAAAAGCTTTGTGTGAAGATCTCTACATTAGACAACATAATATGATGGTAAACTGAAGTAAATTCAAGGTATAGAATGTTTATTTTTTCCCACGTGAGATTATAATAACTTTATTTTGATGGAGATGCCTGGTGAAATAAAGCGGGATTAAAATAATGAAAATGAGCTCACCTTCCCAGAGTCCATTGCAGTGATGACCCACACACAGTGTGCGTTGTTCTCATACTGAACAGGGTAGTTAGGAGAAGTTATGACACCTTTGGGCCCCCTTAGATTGCTGCCACAGGTACGAGCTACAGGGGAAGAAAGCAAAAGAGAGAGACAGAACGACACAGAGTTTTAAAAAAGATTCATGGGGTAATCAAAATTATGCTTGCAGATTGCAAATGGCCTCTTACCTTTAAAAAGAAAGGACAGAGAGAGGGTGTGGCAGAGGAGGAGGAAATAGTGTTCAATGTAACCAAAAGCAAGACAGTGATTTGTGGACACTAAACTTGGGCAGTCTGTTGGACCTACATGCAGTTATCTCATTGTCAGTGGCAAACAAATCTAAAATTATCACTGCAACCCTTAGAAAATCAAAAAAGTCCTGCAATGAAATCAATCACACTCCCTTTCCACGTCTTCCTTTCCCAGGTATTTTCCACAAACACCAACTGCTAGCAAACTAATTTCTTACTCATTATACTTCTACTTAGCCAATGTGCTATTTAAGTCTAATTAATTACAACAGTTTTAGTTCTGATAAACTCACTGAGTTATTCTTAATCTTTACTACTCTTTTTATGGATCATCAGTAAAACACTGATTTCATTAGTCATTCATATGAATCACTCAAAGATAAAACACTTCTCTCTAAGAGTGGGTAATCACAATTTATTAAGTGAGTCTTAATTACCAAATGTGTTTTTTTTAATCATTAGATTCATGTTTCCATAATTGTGTTCATCATCAATCTCACTTATGAAATTAAAACAATAATCAAAATGGAATAAATTCAAATTTTAACTTCATTATCTAAAAAATGAACATGTATGAATTTGCAGCAGCCTCCATTCCAAATTTCAGCCTCCTAGGGCAATAAACTACGGCTGTCAAAGGGTTAGGGAAATCTTTGTGGACTCACAAACCAACTGACCACCAAAGCAAGATAGAGCAGCTGGACCGGCCAAAAACATTTAGGTAAATGCTGCACCTTGTAAAAAAGTATGCACACAAAATGTAGGGTTAATATGGTGAGTTAAAACATACAATCTGTCCTGACCTTATGACTAAACAATAACACCAAGACTACAAAAATAGTGTCTGTCATAAAAGGTAACTCTCCATTATCTATTTACGAAAAGAGGGGTTCAAATGGCAATAGTGTGACAAAGTAAGATTTAAAGGGGAACTTCTTCCATCTTCCAAATTTGTATATGGGTATAAAAAAGAAAACAAACATCCTGTGTGTCCACAAAATCACAGTCCCATTCATTGTCTATGGAGTGGCTCCAGACTTATATACTCAGTGACTTGAGAAGTTTGAGATTGTCCTCTCTGGTTTCTGACTTTGAGAGTATTGCTCATGTTCACAAATATTGGTTGAACTTTCCTTGGCCACAGAAAGAACATATTGGAACTCTTAATTTAGGTGGTGGTTCCCTTTAAAGCACCACATGCTGTATGTTCATGCTGCAGAGGACAGGGGAGAATAATCATATTATTCTAGGAAGTGAATCCAATTGTACCAAAAGGGCGTATCATGAGCTCCGCAAGTCTACTGTCCACATGAGTGCTGCCTTTCGGAAGCCTTTTACATTGGATACAAACATAAAAATGCATAACTTGGTATGAGTACAAAACCCAGAGCCCTGTGAAATGGAAAAAAAAGTACTTTGGGCTGTGGTCTGAAGACTTTTTCTTCTATCCCCTGTCCATCATAGATGCATTTCTGTGTTGGAAAAAAGTCAAAGGCTTTAGAACAACAATGTTCTCTGACAAAGATGATGACGAGGTGAATGGTATCAGCAACCACCTTTGAGGGGTTAATCATAATCAACTATTGCATGGCCATATTTTGGCCATTAGGTTGGGCTTAGCCTAGCAAACACTGTCTCAACATGTTAGACAACTTCTGGAAGGTCACAATGACCCCCAAAAATAAAGGGCAGCAAATTCAAAATAAGCACAAACCAGAATGTCAAATGTCAAAATCGCCTAAAAAACTGGAGGCTTCTCTCTGAAAGAAATAATACACAACACATTACTCAATATTTGTATAATGAAAACCCAGGGGAGGTGGAATGTTGTTGTTTTTTATGACTTAAGTTTATTGAGTTTCGAAATATCAACAACACCAAACCACCTCAGAAGAAAAAAAAACAGCTCCTCGAACAACACCAGGCATAAAAGGTAAGGACTGACTAATACTAATAGATGAAATAGAAGCTAATAAACCATAATGATAAAACCAATACACTGGGGTAAATAAAAAATAACAGTATTAACATGACATGTAAGCAAACTTGTCAGAGTCCAACCATACCACTGTTAAATGTCCATTCACAGTCCATAACAGGTAAGTGTCAAAACTGTCCATGTAATAATGTTCATATAAATATTGCTGGGATGCTGTTTTGATGGCAAAGGGTGATCATACTTCTTTTGAGGGACTGTTTCTATTATTTTGCCCACT
>NC_065506.1:22194890-22200778 GCF_006386435.1 Epinephelus moara
GTGTGCAGCTGATAGGTAGATTGCTTGTTTACATTGTCATAACAGAAGTGCATATTTAATGGATTTGATCTGAACAGAGAGCTTCAGTGTTACATTATAGTAACAGCCAGATGATCACTTGCTTTTAGGATGCAGCGTCGTTATGTTCCATTCAGGAGCAGCTGCTGAGTCAAGGGCAACACCTAGTGGTAAAATTCTGTACACAGGTCTGGTCTTTGTCTTACGCAATATCAAATCGGTTTGAAACTTCTCACACTAGCCCAACCTTGCTTAGCTGTTTTTCCACCCAGAGAAGCAGCCATCAGTGGGGACCGAATTAATACAGGCTGGAAATAATGCTGAAAAAGTCAGAAATTTGGGCAGTGATTCAGAGGCCTGGAACCAGACCAAAGTATTGCTGCATTACAGGGGTTGTGCAAAATCTCAACACTTAAAAGAATCAGAGACCATTTCGCACGACTTGAGTTAAATGTATGAACTGTACTATGTGATATACTGTTCATAAAAAAACTGGTTTAGTATTATTGATTAGTTTTAGGGCTTTGCAGGGCCCTGCTCTCAGCTATGCTCTGAACTTTTTCTCCCGCCTGGGCAGAAGATTCCTCACTAGAGGAGCTCAGACAGAAACCTTACGACTGTTTCAGTGTCCAGGGTGATGACTGAAGGTGAACAGGCTTTTACCATCAGGGCTTCATGGCTTTGGAACAACAGCCTGGGGATCTCAGGCAGCAGTAAATAACGTATCATAAAAGAAACGATTGGCCTTATTTTTATCCTTTCACTATCATCAACAAATCCCCTTAAGAAACAAAAACTAACAATGAATTTATAGTACTAACACACATTGTCTGTGAGGCCAAACCCTAATGAAGCCTACACATCCCTGCCATGGCAGTCCACTGTTATCCAATAACTATTAAAAGCACATTTAGAAGTCATAACATTGCCTTTGGGCAACATACTCCTGCTTTATGGTGAACATGCAAGTCTAGTTTCAGTGCTACACTGCCTGCAGCAGTGGGATCTCTGATGACAGGTAGGGCATCATTTTCTTTACCCTTGGACCTCCGGGGCGATAATAGCTGGTCATTGGGGTTGATGGTTTAACTCCTCATCCCTCCTTACAGCGTGCTGAAGTGTTCTTAAGCATAACGCTGAATCCCAGATAAGCAAGGTTGTCACCTTGCCTACAGGCTCCGCCACCATCAGTGTATGAATAGGTAAATGTAATACATAAGTACTACATACATGCAGTCTTTGATGTCCATGGAAAATTAAAATGCAATTAAAGGTATACTATGAGGGAATTGTTGGCCACTATTTGTAAACACTATCACCTGCAGAAGTGAAAGCCAACGTCAGCTTTGTCTACTTGACAGTTTCGCCTCACAATATTTTTCATACTTTCCTCTTAGATGTGTGCTGCTACTACCAGGTCACTACCTTGTAATAAAGTTCTGACTTCACCTGCGCGCTGTGCCCTAGCAATTCCTGAACATGGAAAAATAAGAAGAAAATTGAGCATAGTTCAGGTAGGACACAATGTCAAGCTCAGCTCACATCCCAGCTACATCAGCTGATCTCAAACAGCCCAATCAACTGATGGAGCAGCTGATTGATGGCAGGGAGTGAGCCAATATAACACATGATTCCTTTCTATGCAAATATTGGCAAATCTGATTCAGGGCACCCTATTCAAACTGCTCTGGCCTGCCCACTGTTGCTGTTTCCTCTGCAAGCCACATTGCAACCCACCTCCACCCCAGCTCCTCCTTTTCATGCTGTGTCTGACTTATCAATGTCATTTCTGTTTGTCATTGATGCTACTCTGTTCTGTTCACAGGGGGTCTTTGCTGCTGCTCTCCCTGCCTTTGGCTTTCCATGTAGACGTGTGGAAGGGCAGAGAGTTGTGTTCTCTCCACCTAATGCTTTCCACGTAGGTGTTTGGAAGAGGCTTTCTGCGTGGGCCCGAGAAAAGGCAGAGGGGCCCCAGAACAGAGCCATACCGCCAAATATAAAACTGCAAATGGAAATAAAGTTTTCTTTGACTAAAATGTTCCTGACTGAATTAAGAAAATACAAGCAGAGGGCAGACTCTCTGCAGATAATAACACAGCCACAAACTTGAGTCATAAGTGATAATTGAGAGGGATTATTTTTGCATGAATCTATACATTGTTTTTCAATGAAAATTTTAATTTAGTATACCTTTTACTAAGATTTTGAATACTTCAGTAAATATTATGACACACTGATGTATGACGCAGTTATCAATGAGGCTATATAAAAATGGACTTAGTTACTTACTGCAACCAAATCAGTACAACAACTTTCACACAATAGACTCAATGCACACTGATACTAAACAGCAAGTGTGCTTTGTTAGAAATGACCTTACACTCAGGCCACACTGCCTGTGTGAGCAGTGTGTGTGCATCGTGGAAACTCTTGTAATTTTTTTGGACCCTGTGTTAACAGTTTAGGGCCACACAGCCACACTGCCTGTGGGAGCAGAGCGGATCAGGCGCGGCTCGGCTACTGCTCAGCTGTAGAAAATCTAGAGATTCAGAGTCTCTCCTAATTCTTCTGTGTGCTGAGCAGGGTCTTTAGTAATAGACAGAAAAATGGGACTTTAAATTGTCATATTGGCATCATACCACCTTTCACTGTAGTTTCAGTGTCTATATCCATGAAAAAATATTAATATTTATTTTTAACTCAACACTTCCTGTTTCTGTTGAAAATAAAAGCCCTCTGACAACGCATCAGTGGACATAATGCCTTCATTTGTTAACACAAGGCTTCTAATTGTGAAGTATTTGCAGGACCATGTCAGTGAAAATGCAGTAACCTGCACAGCTCCATAAATAAGTAGAGTTCCAGCTTTTAATTATGGAAATACAGTAGTTACAGAAGAGGGCAGCTCTGCAGCAGGGCTGCAACAGCAATGCTGTCTGTGTGAACATCACACGCGTGGGAGCTGCAGCAGTTCAGCGAGGTAGCCGTCATCCGTTGCTCACACAAGCAGTGTGGCTCGGGTGTTATGCTGTTGGTAGGCATGAACCCACAGTATAAATAGCTCGAGCTCTAATACATTTACATCCACAAGACATAACCTGTTTCAGAGGGAATGACAGGTGAAACTTACTTCTGCAGATGGGTCTGTGGTCACTCCAGGCAGCCAGTGTGTCAGTGACTCGTTGACAGGTGATACTTTTAGATCCTTGTAGTACATAGCTGTCATCACAACTGAACTGGACGCTGGATCCAATTCTGTTTAAGGGAACACAACAGTAACGATTGTCAAAAACAGTAATTAACAGTAAACAGTAATTAGAGTAAGGTTGATTCTAGCTCTCACTGCTTCATAAAGATGATTCTGTGATACTGGTATAGACCTCCTCCATCGCTGGTTATACCTTAAGAAAACTGGAGAGGAAGATAATTGTATAAATAATGTATAAATGATGGCAATGATATTAATGATGCAGTGGCTTTTAGAACCCTGTAGAAGAGAACGTCCCTAGATCATCCAATTAGGATCTATAATTCCTCCTTTTCTGTAAGAGCCTTTATTTTTCTCCACTCATGCCTTTTTCTTATTGTCTGCTTTCCTTTGCTCTCTTCTCGTTCTTTCTCCACTCCTCTCGCCTCCTCTCTCATCATTTCTTATCATTCTTGTTTTCCTCATTCCCTCCAACACCCTGCTGTCAAGCATGTGAGAGGGACATTCAGCCATCTGAGTGGATGTCTGCATGATGTCTTGTCTGTAAAGCTTAATGTCTCCTCCCTGCTGATGCACACCACAGTCTACCACCTGGCCAAACATTCGCTACGTAGGGTTCTGGTTGTTCAGTGGCTCCACCCTGTTGTTAAACACTGCTGAGTGGTATTGCCTGACCAAATCTCACAGTTAGTGCCTGTGTCACGGAGAGTTGGGTCATTCACTTTACAGCTTCTGCTACTTCAGCGATGTTGATGACACCGAAAGTACCTCCCATCCAGCCGCTCACTGTGAAATTTACAATTACAGGAAAGAAAACTTTGTTGTTATTGCCATTTCCTCAAAAAGAAGTAAAACCCTTCCATCAAAGTTGTGTAAGCGGTTGCCTGTGAATCAAAACTGCCATGACACAATAAGTTACAGCCATCACACACATCTGCACTGCCCAACAGTGAAAACTATTTGGTTTTCTCTGCAGCTATGTTTTCTCCCCATTTCTCCAGTTTAACTTGATAACAACACCATTCTGTTCCAGCTCCTGCATCTCAGTGCGTAATGATGATTAGATAGAAACCTGCAACACACACCAAACACATCCATGCCAACATGCATGCACACAGACAAACACACAAACACATACACACACTGAGGTAATGACCTTTCACTAACTCAGACAACTCCACTAATAGTCCTACAGAGTTTGTGCAGTCAAAGTTGCTAATGGCTAAGAAGCACACCAGGAGCTTGAGATTAAAAGATGATTATCGTTTAAAGTTTTTTGGCCTGAAAATAGTCTCAGAAAAAGGTAAAAATGGAATGCCCATCTTGATTTTTCGCATAAACCAGAGAGAAACATGAGAGCAATTTAGCTGCCACTGATGCTAAGTGGGTGAGTCGTAGGGAGAGGTGATCATTTTATAATTGCTCACTCCTGATTAAATGAAATTATGTCTTCCCTTCTACTGATAGGATGGCAGACACCATGGAGTGAATTATTCAAAAATCCTGCGACCGCCAAGTACTTGTTTATTAGCAAAGATCCTACTTCTGAAACATTCCTTCCTATTCTTTGTGTATAACCTCTACACGAGAGAGGACCCTTAATGAGAGGCAGGAGAACTATAGTTTCAGACCTGCAGTGTTGAGCCGACAGCTATAGGTCAAAGTGTTTTCAGAAATGTTCCTTACAAGATAGAAAAGAAAACACATATACATCAGCTACAAAAGAAAACCAAAGCATTACCTGCAGGTGGCACACATGCAAAATTCCAGCAGTTAAACATGCAAAGCAATTACTGTTTTTCTTTTTTTCCTGTGTGTGTGTGTGATGGACATGTGCATATCCACATCCACCGGGTGAAACTGTATGAGTTTGTATTTTTAAGTTTTCTTATAAATGAACAGGTTACAGAGATAGATAGATACAGAGCTGGTCTGACAAGCACTAAACAGCTCCCCCCTTTCGGGAGATGTAAAAGACTGCAAATGTGAAGATGTGATTTTTATTTATTTTTTTCGGTTTGTTACGAGACGGTTACATAAGGTGGCTCACATCTAAAAAGCCAGAGCTGTAACAAGAAGTCCCCAACAGACAGAAATTATTCATGATGATACATAAACCACAAAACACTACAGTCTCAGGGAAAACGGTGGAAAACTTTGGTGAGGAAGGTTCATGCTCATTGGACCAATTCTGGGACCAGAACAGGGACACAGTGGCACTCTCAGCGGGGGAGTAAAGGGAAGCCAGTGAGTGAGGAAGAGAGAAGAAACAACTAAACACACACTGTGGTTTCTGAAGAAATATCTTACAATCTGAACTGGGCTCTGAAGTCACAATGGCTGTAACCCTTAAAGGGATAGTGCACCCAAAAATGAAAATTCAGCCATTATCTACTCACCCATATGTCGACGGAGGTCCTGGTGAAGTTTTAGAGTCTTCACATCCCTTGCGGAGATCGGCGGGGGGAGCGGCTAGCACACCTAATGGCTGACGGCGCCCCAGACTAACGTCCAAGAACACAAAATTGAAACCACAAAATATCTGCATACTGCTCATCCGTAGTGATCCAAGTGTGCTGCAGCCCCAACATAAAAAGTTGTTTCGAAAAACGTCATATGAACTCTGTTTTTAGCCTCACTGTAGCCTGTAGCTCTGACTGCT